>NW_016157311.1:88677-110504 GCF_001687245.7 Rhagoletis zephyria | reverse complement strand
CACGCTTTTATAAATGGACTAAAATTAGAAAATAATATTTCTCAGTCCCATGGAACTTGTTTTGATAACTTTTGATTTTGAAATTTTAGCAAAAGTCTTTATAAACAATTTATGAGATTGAAAATGAAAAGCGTGGGGCGCATGTAATAGGCCTGATTTGAAATTGAAGAGTAATATATGTATGTATGGTATATGTATGTAGGTATATTAATAACGACCGCTTAAAATCGATCTCAAATTTTTACTTTCGCTGTAGAAATTTTAGGTCTATGTTATGTATGTAGTTTGAATATTGTCAATTAAATCTAATGCTTTGTATTACATGCGCTCCACGTTTTTCGTTTTCAATCTCATAAATTGTTTATAACGACTTTTGCTAAAACTTCAAAATCAAAAGTTATCAAAACAAATTCTATGGTAATGAGATATATTATTTTACAACGCTTTTATCAACTTGCAATGTTGTATGTCCAGACCGCTTTGAATGTTGTATGCCTAGACCACCATTTATACTAGCTGCATTTTTTTGTAAGCGAGCGACAAAAGAACGCTCAACTCAGGTAAAACTTCCTTTTACCTACTTAAGCAACCCTGTTGGTAGCTGGCAAGAAAATGTGATTAGTTTAACGGGATTTAGATACAAAAACCAATTTAAATGAGTAATTATGCGAGGTATTTGCGTCTTTTAAAATATAAGTCACGTATAAAAGGAAGCAAAAATTTCCCTCTCCACTTTCCCATGAACAATTCACAATAGAGCAGTTTTTTCACTTACCAACACTAGCCTTCAGGTCGCGTATTTTTTAACCGACCTGGCTGAGCTCGGATAAATAGCCGAGTTTGTGTTGTTGCTTTGCGTTTATTTCGTCATTTAAGCGAGTGTTCTTTTGTAGCTCGGTTGCAAAAGAGTGCACCTACTATAACTGTAGCAAAGCTATTTATGGAAAATTCTAGTTGCTAGCTTCACTTTTAATGAAAAATCATATTTTGATATAGGAGGCTAGATTAATTAAAATTGCATCGTTTCGAAAAGGGTAAAGGTCCTTGTTTTACGTTTTCTAGTTTATATTCAATGAAAATAAAATTTGCTAAGGCCAAAAAAGCTCAGAAAATTCGATAAGGCCAAAAAAAGTTCAAAATCTTTTAATAAATATCGAATCCTTCCGATTCGTATGGAGTTTTGCTCTGCTTTAAACAGGCAAAATGTTGTATTCAAAGTTTTGCGAAATACTTGAAGGAAATGGCTATACGAAGTTTTTTCCTCTCCTGTACAATTTTTAAATTGTGACTTAGCAACTTTGCACTCTACGCTAGCGATATTTATTAAATCAGACAAATTTTAAAGTAAAACATTTTTTTAATTGTATTTAAAAACCATGTGATTGAGGAACGTATACATCACAAATAATAATGTAAATACCAGGTGCTTTTGAAAGTGACGATTAATAAAAAAAAACATAAAACAAAAATATACAAAAACTATTTCTCTAAACATGTCTATTCTACTCTATAAAGAAATGGCGAATGGAGATTTTTTGCCATTTTTTTCGCAATTTACTAGAAATTTTGAGGGTGTACGTGTCAAACGGATCTGAGAATCGGATTCAGCGGGTCGAAATACATGTTGGTAATTGGGTCTGTTTAAAAACACACACCCCTTACTTTGCCGGTGTTGTTATTAGCTGAACTGTCAAAAGGTAGACATAATCCAATTGAAGATAATGACCCCTATCTCCTCCATTACAAAATATTTGAACTTCTTTACCCGCACGTCGTCCCGGGATTCCGGGATCCCGGGATTGGCATCCCTAATATGTATGTATGTGGGCATATGAATAACGACCGCTTAAAATCGATCTCAAATTTGAACTTTCGCTGTAGAATGTTATGTAGTTTGCCTATTGTCAATGAAATCGAATGCTTTGTACTGCATGCGCTCCACGTTTTTCGTTTTCAATGTCATTAATTGTTTATAATGACTTTTGCTAAAATTTCAAAATCAAAAGTTATCGAAACAAATTCTGTGGGACTGAGAAATATTATTTTCTACTTTTTAGTCCATTTATAAAATCGTTGTATATTAAAATGTTTTTATTTTTTTTTATTTTACTTATTCCTTATTCAACCTACTGCTATCAGGTGCAGCTGATTTGCCGCTATTTAAACTTGACAGACTGCTGTCTGATGAGGACTTCTACCGCTTAGACTTTGGTGCTTTTTCCATTTTTCCTAATAAAATAATCGTGAAATGTTAATAAGCCACAATAACATTGAAAAAAAAGAAAAAAAACAAAAATCAACCGTAAGTCCCAGCTACTTTGAACTTGCATTTTATTATACTTAAATTAAAGGGCTAAAAAACTGCATACTCAAAATCTTTCTTACAGGTGAAGCTAATATGGATAAGGTTCATTTCCAAAGAAAGTGTTATTGTTTGTCCCCCCTCTTTAAACTAGTTTATGGTGGTAAAATCGGAAAATCAAATATGATCTAAATAAGGAACCACCAATAAAACTGTTTTTTATTATTTTAAGCCATTTTGTCTTCTTTTGCGAACGGTATTTTTTGATATATTATACCTATTCCATATAAAAATATTGGTCCCCGCCCAGGGTATTCGCTAATCAACACACTGAAAATAGAATTTCGTAAAAACGATACTAAAAAACTTTCGTAGACTTGGTTTTTCTACAACGTATGAAACTTTCGTTCATAATACGAACACATTTTTCACAACGAAAGAAGATTTTACGAACCATTCGTAAATATTATGAAAGGAGTTTCGGAAGGCATTTTTATACCCGCGCGCACTTGTGCATAAGGGTATATTAACTTTGTTCGCATTAGGGTTGTTTTTAACAGCCAAAACGAATCGAGATAGATATGGACAAATGTATACATAAATGATCAGAATGGAATGAGAAGTCGATTAAGTCATGTCTGTCTGTCCGTCCGTAGGCCCGTGTACACGATAACTCGACCAAATTTGATATGTAGGTTGCCCTTTATCCAAGGTAGGTTGATATTGAAAATGGGCGAAATCGAAATGTAACCACGCCCACTTCCCATATAACGGACTTTCGAAAAATGCAAAAACTGCGATATTTCAGTAAATATTACACACAAATTCTTGAAAGTTAGTACGTGGAGTAGAATTATAGTAAAAAATAATATTATTATGAAAGTTTTGGAAAATGGGCGTGACCCCGCCCACCTATGATGAAATGCCGTATCTCAGTAGCCGCTTCACCAATCCGTACCAAACTCGGATCGAGACTTGGGTAGGGTTTAGCTAAGAAACCTGTTGAAAATCTTTGAAATCGGACAATAACCACACCCACCTGCTATATAACGGTAATTTACAGAAACATGAAAACTGCGATAAATCAGTAACTACTGGAGCTAGTTCACTTAAAATCGATGATTACAATAACCAGTTATCAAAAATTCGAATATTAAAAATTTCTGGATAATGGGCGTGGCGTCTCCCACTTATGACCACAAATGTGTATCTCGGTAACCGATTTATCAACTTCTACCAAACTCGGTGCGCTTAATAACCTTGGTACGGAAAAGCAATTTGTTGAAAATTATTCAAATCGGACTAAAATTAAACCCACTTCCCTTATAACGGTAAATTTCAGAAATACGAAAACTCCGATATTTTAATAACTGAGGACGCTAATTTACTTCAAGTTAATAGTTAAAACAATCTCCTTACAGTAAATAACTGCTATAGACTTTAAGGAATTGGGCGTAGTACCGCCCACTTTATAACTACATAGGTGTACCTCGGTAACCACTTAATCGATTTGTACCTAACTAGGTTCAATTATATCATTAAGTCTACCTCTGCATATTATCGAAAACGTTTGAAATCGGTTAAACACGCCCACGTATCATGCAAAGGTAGTTCAGAGAAAGTTGAAACGACGATATTTGATACCTGCGACGGGTATATAAAGTTCGGTTTTCGCCCGAACTTATACTTCTTTACTTGTTTCAGTACAATTTATGAAAACTTTCGTTCATTTGTAAACACATGCGTAAATTACCGAACAAATCTCTGTACTAATAATTTTGTATATTGTACGAAGGCATTCTTGTTATTTACATACATGTGTTTTTAAAATATACGAAATCTACAATTCTGTGTTCATAGCTAGTACTAATGCAGAAACATTTTTTTAAATTCGTACAATATACGAATATTAGCGTGCAATATACTAAATTGCCGGCAGTTTAAGATTTCATCATATTTCTATATACCGCGTGTCATTGCGAAGTTATAATATAAATTTAAACGTTTTATAAAGGAATTTGCTGGATAAAAAATACATTAAAAAATAAATATGTATTAATTTGTGATTTAATTTTTATAACCATTCGTGGAGCTATCGATTAATCGTAAACATTGCTACCTGCGATTGCTAGCTGGCAAAGGTGAATGGGTGAATTTTAAATTTGTTTTTTGCTTTTGTTTTATTGCTTTTTATTGTTTTTGTCTCATTGTTGCATATAGAGCGCTGAGACATGATCTCCATGCAATGGGTTATCAGAAAAAAATCAAACACTGGTGCGCGTGCGCTGCAATACGTATGAACAGCAATCGAGACACCGAGAATAAATAATCCACAATAAATATTTGATGTTTGACCGCAATACAAATCGCCTGATGGTTTTCGGTTGGTAAGACTAAAGCTCGTTCTTATTTATTTTCTTTCATTAAAATAAATTCTTTTTTTTTAGATTGAGTCTGATTTCGTCTTCTTATTCGGAACCAGATATGAGATCATTGATAACCTCATTGCTTCTTGCAATTTACTTTTGGATAATAATGTTTGTTTTTTTGATGTTGGTCGGAAACTGGAGTCCAGTTACTGGACTCGAAACCAGGCCATGCGGATTGGTAGCGTGCACTGCTGACCACTACACCGCAGCGGCCTCCAATCGGAATACAAGTTAAAAATTATGAATGTTTATTTAATTTAAACTGTATGAGTTGTACTCCAGTGTAAAAGAGAACAGTGTTTTTATTTTGTAACACAAATTCACCATAAAACTATGGGCGGATAAATAGCGCATTTATCCTCCTATACCCGTAGCTGTCCTATACAAGTTTTTGGATATTTTAAACAAGTTTGAAAATATTTAATTTTTAACCGACTTCCGAAAAAGGAGGACGTTATCAGTTCATCGGAATATTGTTTTTATTTTTTTTTTATGTATAACTTTCGACCACGTCAACCGATTTCGATAATTCTTTTTACATCGGAAAGGTTGTGTCTCAGAAGTGGTCCATACTAATCTGGTTTAGATCCGATCATTGGATCATGAAAAAATTAACGTTTTGCGTTTTGCTTAAAAATTTTCTTGTAATTAACAATTTTTATTGAGCTTGTGGCCGTTTTTAGTAAATGACTTATTGTGGAAAAGCAACAATAATTTGAAAAAAAAGGTAGAAGTGATAGCTATTTCGGAAATCACCACATTTCCTCATCAGACTGCTTTCAGTAGGATTCGAACCGATAGAAGTCTGACGAGGAAATGTGGTGATTTCCGAAATAGCTATCACTTCTACTACTTTTTCAAATTACTGTTGCTTTTCCACAATAAGTTTTTCATTAAAAACGGCTTCAATCTCAATAAAAATTGTTGAATATAATTGTCATAAGGCCATAAAATAACAAAAAAAAATCTGGTTTATCTACAGATTTATAGTATGCGCATACTCACAGACTATAAAAGTCATAGCTCATATGGTAGCACAACACTTTCATTATATTTTTGTCATTCATGCTTTGCAAAACATTTTGTTAAACAAAAACGCTTAAATTTACGATACAATAGAATAAAATTGTTGTGTTATAACTCGTACTATGGGTTTTACAGTGTGGTGAATGAAAGCAACAACCGCAGGTTTTACGAAAATAATTTCGTTAAATAAACGAATTACTTGTGTGCATTTTACAAAAATTTCGTAAAAAAAAAACAAAGAAATAATACGAAATTCTTTAGTAAATAGTACGAACGCATTCGTATGGTATACTAAAGATCTAAAGTCTCATATTTTCGTAGTATGTACGAAAAGGGTTTTGTACAATTAACGAAAACTTTCGTGGCTCAAAATGACGAAAAATTTCGTAAGATGTACGCAAGCTTTCGTTATATATACGCAGATTTTATTTTCTGTGCATGAAAAAAAAAAATTACCAAGGAAACAATTAAAAAGACGTAACGGTTTGTGAATGACTACCTTAACTCCTATTATTTTATTTTATAATAATAATAAGCGTGGCTTTCTATTATTATCCCTCCGAATTTTTCCATAATGCCACTTTTTAAATTTTGCCGTGATATTAACATTAGTTGTTTTGCTTGCCTAATTGCATTACAGTTAAGAGGCGCAAGAATTTATTGGTAGAACAATCATTGCATCATGGTAAGTACGGCTAAGTATTTTCCGAATGTCACCCAGTGTTTTGTGCAAAGACACTAAAAATAAAATAATTAGCAATGCCTGTTTATTGCATTAACATTTTCAGTGATTTCCTTGTTTGTATATTTTCGTGAAATAGATATCTTAGAAAAAGAACCAAAAAATTGAAATATTTCCAGAATGTCACTTTTAGGTGAAAATGGATTTTTTGCTTAAATAACTTATTTCTCCAGGAGTGTTCAAAAGGCATATATGAGAAATTGTTGGCGAAGAAAGATTTAAAAAAAAGCCTGCCTTCCAAGAAAAACCTCACGTTATCGTCATGGAGAAGGTGGAAAAACTTCGACATTAGATTATCGGATAAGTTAGATAAGTTATAAGATAAGTTTGAAAATGATATGCAAATATTTAAAAAGTTCCTCTCAATTTTTAAACCCTTTTCACATTCTGTGTACTCTGGTAACCGGTAAATTCTTTTACCATTTCATAAGCTGGTGCGATGACAAGAACTGGTAACATTTTTTGGTAACACAATTTTCCTATTACAAAATATTCTGTAACGTGCAGAATAGACCTGTTAATGTCAAAAAACCGTACAACTCTTATCGGCTAGTATACTTTTTTGTAACAGTTTCTAAACTTATTTATTACTTTAGCTTCTTCTTATTTGGCGCTGTAACCGCGTAAGCAATTTTGGCCGAGTTCAACAAAGCACGCCAGTCGCTTCTTTTCTGTGCCAACTGGCGCCAATTGGAAATGCCAAGTGAAGCCAAGTCCTTCTCCACCTGGTCTTTCCATCTCAGTGGGGGCCTTCGTCTTCCTCTGCTACCACCAGAGTGCTGACAGTTGTATTACCATGCGTTTATACAAAACAAGACAATTGATAATATGTGTTATTATACCCGAGCGCACTTGTGCACAAGGGTATTATAACTTTGTTCACATAACGGTTGTTTGTAACAGGCAAAACGAATCGAGATAGATATAGACAAATGTATACATAAATGATCAGAATGAAAAGAGAAATCGATTAAGCGGTGACTGTCTGTCTGTCCGTCCGTCCGTCCGTCCGTCCGTCCGTCCGTCTGTGCACACGATAACTCGAGTAAAAATTGAGATATCTTAACGAAACTTGGTACGTGAACTTCTTTTGGGCGTAGGACGGATGGTATTGAAAATGGGCGAAATCGGACAATAACCACGCCTACCTCCCATATAACGGTAATTTTCAGAAATACGAAAACTGCGATATTTTAGTAACTACTGAAGATAATTCACTCAAAATTGATATTTGCAATGAGTTTTAGACGAAAAATAAGAATATTACAAAATTTTGGAAAATGGGCGTAGCCACGCCCACTTATGGTTACATGTGTATATCTTGGTAACCGCTGCACCAATTTCTTCCAAACTTGGCACAGTTGTTAACCTTGGTATAACATACGAAATGGTCGAAAATTTTTAAAATCCAACAATAACCACGCCCACATCCCATATAACGGTAATTTAGAGAAATATGAAATCTTCGATAAATCAGTAATTATTGAAGCTAATTTATTCAAAATTGATGCTTGCAACAACTCTTTACCAAGAAATACGTTTATGATAAAATTTTGAAAAATGGGCGCGGCACCGCCTACTTGTGATCACATATATGTATCTCGGTAACCGTTCTACCAATTTGTACCAAACTCAGTGTGGTTATTGTGCTTGCCACATAGAAGCAAAACGTTGAAAATTATTGAAATCGAACGACCGCTTTTCATATAACAGTGAATTTCAGAAATGCTTGAAACTTCAATATTTCGAAATTTAAGGACGCTAATTTACTCAAAATGGATACACCCGGTTTACCATGTAGCGGTAGCTTTCGGAAAGGTGAAAAACATATATTTAATACTTGCGCCGGGTATTTAATGTTCGGCTCAGCCCGAACTTAGACTTTCTTACTTGTTTTTCACATTGTTTGAGTAAAGTCTTCGAAAATTTGCAGGCAATGAGAGAAATGTGAATTTATAAGTAAAAAAGTGTGAATGTATTGCTATTGCATCTGCTTTGTGACTTGTGTGTAAGCCCCAAGTACGCAATCATAAATAACAGCCCTATCTACCAACTCTTTTTTCCACTTTTGGCTGCACTTTTGTGTGTTGGAAGAATTTTTATTTATTAGGAGAACGTGGGTGTTAGTACCGAGTAGAGTGAATTTTTCTACTAAATCTATGGTAAAAAGGTGGTTGCACCAAAGTTCAACTCTCTAGATCTCACAATCGAATATATCATATATGTATGTACGTTCTGACTTACTTATTATTACATTTTACTATTAATTTTTATGCGGCTTTACTAGACTGGATGGTAAGCATTTGCCACTGCCACCTTCAATGAACGGCACGCAATGGGGTCAGGCGACGATGGCGCGAAATCTGGAGCGTAATTGCCCATCAAATAGACCATGTTCGAACGTAATCTGTCCGGACCCATTTGATTGTGTCGACCTGTGGAACGAGTACGAATGCACGTAAGTATTAAAAAGTCGCTTAGAATGTAAGTTTTTTCATGAGCATTTCTTTCAACCGCCTATTGTTTATCATTTATATGTATTTATGCTGGGATTCAGTAATCAGTCTCTAGTCACAAATAGACACTCTTCGTGGTGAAAATCGATTTTGAGACTATTTGGTATTCAGTAAGCTGTCTCACGTCACTATTATAAAGAAGTCATTATTTTGTCAGCTGGTTTTAAGCAGGTCACAAAACGAAAAATATGGAACAAGAAATATTTGCTTTCTTTTTAATTTAAAAAAAGCACGAAAATGAAGCCAGATAATACTTTTTAACAACAATTTTGGGTTATTGTGTCCAAATGGGTGACCAGATCTAAATAATTTTTACATACGCGTGTAGTCAAGGCTCCAGACTTTATTTATCTAATCTTGTCAATCACTAAATCATTAATAAATTCGGTTTGAAATATGCACTTTTTTTGAATTTTGGAGTGAGTTCAGCTCAAAAATGCTGTGGATCTAGCCGGAGTTGGTCTGATGAGGGTTATTTTTTCTAAGCGCTGTCAACGCGGAAAAGTGTTCTGCGCAATAATACCGTGGATGGCATAGCCCGAGCTTACATTTTTTATGTCAAAATTCAAGTTTACCCCATTTTCAAATGGTTTCTCTGGGCCTGAGGAAGGGTTCGAAAAGTCAAGTTTAAATGTGCTCTTTCTATTGGGTGGAGTATAAAGAGTTACGCCCCCTCCCCTTCCGCCCACTAACCAAAAGCAGTGGGCAAATAACTAAACATTGCCTACAATTTTTTTATGATCTAGGAATGCCCGCAGGCAAGCTTGTGGGATAATGAAGATCCATTTTTGCTGGAGGAACAAACGTTTAGGGGGTTTTCAGATTTCCAAAGTCGTGTTGCTGGGACCTTCTTCAGTAATTAAAACCTCACGACAAATACACTCAGAAATCTAGAATTCCGTTTGAGCTTCGAGTAAGGTTAATGGTTGTAAAAAAGTGATGCACTTTACTAAGTACTGTTTTCATTTTAGTTTATTTCAGTATCTACTATTATATCTGTCGAATGGCTCGTACCAAAGCTGCATTGGAAATAGCGCCGTTCAGAAAAAAATTCAAGTATCAACCTTCAATAAAACTTCTAATTCTTAAATTAAAATGGTAGTTTTAATTTTTTATTGAGATCGTTGACAGTTTTATTTATTATTATTTTTTGGTTTTTATATAAAACTAGCAGACCCGGCGAACTTCGCCCCGCCCAAAATTAATTTTTTTATTAAAACATTCGACCAACCCAACCTTTTCGCCAGCAATTCACGTTCACGTTTGGTTTTATGATCTACAGAAGGCATATCCTCCATTGCCGTCTTAAATAACCTGACGAAAGCGTTATACCCGCAAGAAGTCCTTGCGGCTCGATAGTGAATCGTCCTTGAATCTGTATAGTNATTATGGTTGATTTAACGGGAGTAATTTGAATTTGATTCCTGGTGCCTCCGAATCGATGATTTTTAGCAATAACTCGGCTCCAGCGCCACTAAACATTATCATTAAAATCGTTTCGGTCGTTAAGGAGAAGTTAAGCCACCAGAATAAGGCTTTTTTTTACATACATTCGCTCGGAAAAAATGCACAACATCATCAGCGAAAAAAATTCTCAAAAATCAACTTAAAGTTATAGTCATTTAGAACTTNCGCAAGAAGTCCTTGCGGCTCGATAGTGAATCGTCCTTGAATCTGTATAGTATAGTTGGTGGCAAAATCTAAACTGGTGAGTATAATAGGTCCACATTCTGTTTAGTCACCGTAAAGAAAGGACCGCAATGGTTTTGATGGTTGATTTATTCTTCTTCTTTTTTGGCGCTGTAACCGCCTAAGCGATTTTGGCCGAGTTCAGCAAAGCACGCCAGTCGTTTCTCCTCTGTGCCAACTGACGCCAATTGGAAACGCCAAGTGAAGCCAAGTCCTTCTCCACCTGATCTTTCCATCGCAGTGGGGGCCTCCCTCTTCCTCTGCTACCACCAGCGGGTTCCGAGTTGAATACTTTCAGAGCTGGAGCGTCGGTGTCCATTCGAACGACATGACCAAGCCAGCGGAGCCGCTGTATTTTAATTCGCTGCACTATGTCCATATCGTTGTAAAGCTCATACAGCTCATCGTTCCATCGTCTGCGGTACTCGCCGTCGCCAACGCGTAAAGGCCCGTAAATCTTCCGCAAAATCTTTCTCTCAAACACCCCAAGAGCCGCCTCATCGGATGTTGTCATTGTCCATGCTTCTGCGCCATATACCAGCACGGGCATGATGAGTGACTTATAGAGCGTGGTTTTCGTACGTCGAGAGAGGACTTTACTCCTGAATTGCCTACTCAGTCCAAAGTAGCACTTGTTGGCAAGAGTGATTCTGCGTTGGATTTCAATGCTGACATTATTATTATTATGGTTGATTTAACGGGAGTAATTTGAATTTGATTCCTGGTGCCTCCGAATCGATGATTTTTAGCAATAACTCGGCTCCAGCGCCACTAAACATTATCATTAAAATCGTTTCGGTCGTTAAGGAGAAGTTAAGCCACCAGAATAAGGCTTTTTTTTACATACATTCGCTCGGAAAAAATGCACAACATCATCAGCGAAAAAAATTCTCAAAAATCAACTTAAAGTTATAGTCATTTAGAACTTGCACTTTATGACACTAAAATTGAGTGAACTATATTTCTATAAAAAATTAACAAAAAAATTTATTATGAAAAAGAACAAAAAACACTGTATTCTGGATGTATATATTTACAGCAGAGCTGTGTAATGATTGAATCAATTGAGTGTGCATTCTCATTTTATTCGTATAAAAAATGTGATTGTTTGATTTTAAAAATTTAACAACCAATCTTGAGATTGGTTACCAATTGTAAAATATGTAGTGTGTTATGGAATGGTTGATACCCATTCACATAGAGTGTGTGAATGCAAAAAAAACTCAATCATGTATGATCTGTCATTATCATTCTTAGTACTACCAGCGATTAACGAGTAAAAAAATTTAATCATTAATCGTACAGTTGATTACGACTAATTAATTTTAATCGTCAAACGCGATTAACATTTTAATCGTTAATAAGATTAAAATTTTGCCAACATTGTGTGAAATCATATTCATATTCACGGAGAAAAATGGACGTTTTTGGAAAAGAGGCGTAGCACCTCCCATACTGATTGAAAGTTTCATATTGCATATCTCTTCAAATGTTTGGGGTAAAGTACTTAAGCTTGGTATAGAAATACATATGTATGTATGTATCTGGAACTAATACCATACTCATGGAGAAAAATGTGAGTTATTGGAAAAGGTGGTGTGTGGTTTTTCTATGCTGCATATCTCTGGAGCTGGTTATTGCAGAGGACTGGAACTTGGCACCGAGATGTGTATGTATTCAAAATTAATTCCATACTCATGGAGAAAAATTTGCGTTATTCGAAAAGGCGACATGGTACCTCCCGTACAAATTTACTGTTTTATACTGCATATCTGCATAGGTGTTCATGGTAGAGTACTGAGACTTGGTACTGGGGTATGTAAAATCAATTCTACATTCATGGAAGAAGATTAGGGTTATAGAAAAAGGGGCGTAACACTTCCTGTACAAATTGACTTCTTCTTGCCACATATCCCTGGAAGTATTTGTGGAAGGATATTGGAACTTGGTATGGAGTTGTGTATACAAAATGTATCAATTGCTCATGGAAAAGTGTGAGTTATTAAAAAAGGAGGCATGTCGCCTCCCATACATACTAAACATTTCTTAATAAATATCTGTGGATGGATAGAAAATCTCTGGAAGTATTTTAAATTTGTTACGGAGATTTATTTTATAAGTGCCGTACTGACAGAAAAAATTTCATTTAATGGAGAAGTGAGAGTCGGGTTCGGCCTTATAATCTAAAGCTCTCATGATGTACAAATACCTCTTGAGGCGTTTGCTACAGTAATGAGGAGTGGTATTTTATCAAGGCGAGGTTACTAAATTTCAGTTGGAAATATTAGAACCCGCCGTGGCACGTCCAAGAAAGTTACACGTTCACGCGTCGTATCCCTGAAATCATTTTAAGGTAAACTTAGAGGGATTGATATCTTTCGTATGCCTAGCGCGCAGACGAGATTTTATAATTTCATAGTTTTAAACGGCCTAAATACCTTAGCCCGCTTAAAAAATAACGAGCTATAACGAAATGGGCACAGAAATAAGATATAACATCATTAAATTATTTTTAATATTTGTATAAAAACGTGGGGTGAAACCCGCGGGTATTAGCTAGTATTGGTATATTTTATATAAACAAAAGTGGTAGAAGTTGATCGATTTTTTAAAAATGAACAATGTTAGATAGTTTTTACTCATCTAAGATAAATCAAGGTGAATTCATATAAGGGGGTCTTATCGGAGCAGCTGTTGTTCTTTATGTCAAAATGATGTAATTGTTGCAATTCTTATTGTAATTATGCGCAGTTGGTGTAATTTTTGTTTCTGTGCTCCTGCTATAACGCTGGGATAGTTGTATTTTTTAATAAAAGAACAAAAATTATATTTCACACCAATAAAACTTTCAACAAAAAACTTATAGATAATATTGGGCCCGAATCACGGCATCCGTGAGCTAATGTAACTCGATTTGATTTGAATGAAATAAAATGACAGCTATTTTCTCCCAAATATATTTTAAATTGAAAAAGCGAGCTCGCTATCAAATTCCGTAATCTCATTGAGATTATCTTAAAAAGAATTTTGCTTCGAGTTGGATTCCATCACGGATGCCGTAACTAATTTAAAAACAATTATCATTACTACAAAATTTTTTGTTTAAAATTAGATTCAAGTTTGCAAACCATTTGTTTGGCAGTCTATCACAAAAAACGTATCGCAAACGAAAAATATTTAGATAATCAGCTGATAGAGATGTAATTTAACTTTTAAATTGGTTTTGGTCAGAGTTAACTTTTCATTTTATTTTAGGTGTGTTCGATGACCAAATATGCATACACTTCAATCATTTAACCCCCCTCAAATTCTAATTTTTGTGGCATCTTTTTTTAGGCGCAGTAGAAATCACAATAGTGAGGCGCTGAGTTTTGTGACATTGTTAGAATAGGGGGTAAATCTCTTTGCTTTCTTTCCGGAAAATATTGGTAGATTTTTAGCCTTTGTTGGTAAACATGGTGGAAAATAAATTACAGCTAAAAAGTTGGTAACTCTACCAATATATCGGTAAAGTCGGTGCATTGCTGCTCACCAATCGCGATTCACCACATACCCTCTAGTTTACAGAACACATTACTTTAACCTGGGCATGTCATTGGAGGTAAGTGGGATATTAAAAAAGTGCTTTCCCACTGCATTACCTGTAATGCAGTTGGTAAACGAGAAAGTGATCGATACAAAAAGTAGGCGCTTACCACAAAAAAGAAACGTTTTTGCTGGGAGGTTAAATAAATTGGTTAGTACAGTATGTAAATTTTGTTGTTTGTGTGAAATATATTATTTTTATGAGTATTTTTCTTTTAGTCAAACCATGTTAAAATAAGAGTTATTTTGTCAGAAATCTCGACCTCGTTTTGCCTACAAACAACCGTTATGTGAACAAAGTTATAATACCCTTGTGCACAGGTGCGCTCGGGTATAAAAATTAGAATACACCAAACTTAAGGCCCGTCCACATAGAACTTTGGCGTTGCGTTGGCGTTGGCGTCGCTTCAACAGCTGACTATCTTATCTTATCTTATCTTATCTTACTAATATTATAAATGTGAAAGTTTGTATGTTTGGATGTTTGGGAAATCATCACGCGGAAACGACTGAACGGATTTGCCTGACATTTTGTACGCAGATAGCTTATGGGCCAGATTGGTTAATAGGCTATATGTTTTAAATAATTAAAATTTTAATTTATTTTATTTGCGGGAACGACTGAATGGAATTGCATGAAAATTTGCACACAGATAGCTTATGACCTAGATTGGAAAATAGGCTACTTTTCTTAAGAGATGCCACCTGTTAAAAAGTTTAATTAAATTAATACGCGAAAAAAAAACTAAATGGATTTGCATGAAATTTTGCAAGCAGATAGCCTATGACTACGGTGACCATCCGTCCTTTATTTTAAAGGACAGTCCTTTATTTTAACCACCTGTCCATTATAATTTTTTTCAAAATAACGCCTTTTGTCCTTTATTTCTTAAACTGTCCTTTAAATTGGCTCTGCATGTTTCAGAGGTAAATTTTTAAACGCAGAATATGAAAAATAAAAATTTCCCTTATAAAATATAATGAAAACTTTCGCCAGCTTCGTTCGCACCCCACTTAAGGGTTTTTTATTGAATCGGTAAACTTTGAACAATCTATAAAGCACAGGGAAAGTTGTGCCCAGGATCGTGTTGCACGCTGAGTTTCCATTTCCACTGAAATAGAACAATAAACCCCCTGCTGCACAGTGGTTCAAACCTGGCATTCATTCACTTCATTTTTCGCTTCATTTGATTATTTATTTTTTATGAAAGCTTACAATATTTGCAAAATACCAGTAAAACCTGATTTCTGAATTTTAATTTGATTATGTTAAATTTTTAGTGCAAAATGTAAAAAAGCAGCAGTTTGAAGAAAATATATTCTCCTGCTCCAGTTAATAAATATTACATAACAAGGGCTAGTTGAAAACAATTGTATGGTTCTCCCAAAACAAAAAAAATAAACGAAAAAATTTTGAAATGTTATAAAAAATGTTCACCAAAATAAATATTTTTTTTGGTTTTTAGTAAAAATTGGAGGAAAAATTAAGGCTCCAGTGGATTATGAACATTGAATTCCAATTTTGAACCACTGTGTGCTGGCTTCGTCGTACAGTATGAATTATGGTAAACGCATTTTGGTAGCAAAGAATGGCAAAGTCCTTGAAAAAGATTTGGCTGCATTTTTCGCTACAGCAGGGGAACTTATACAATTAAATAATATAATTAACTGGTAAATATTTGACTTAAATTACGATATGGGCAAAGTACTTTTATCATACAAGTTGTATGTACGTATTTCCAAATCATTTTGAAAAAAATGTCCTTTATTTTACGTTGGTTAATATGGTCACCGTACCTATGACCTACAGAGGAAAATACGCTAATTTCTTAGAAGAGTTGCCACCAGTTCAAAAAGTTTAATTAAATCAATACCCGGAAACGACAGAACGGATTTGCATGAAAGTTTGCACACAGATAGCTTATGACATAGATTAGAAAATAGCCTACTTTTTTAAGAATTGCCACCTGTTTGAAAATGAAATTTTGCTCACAGATGGTTATGACCTGGATTGAAAAATAGGCTACTTCCTCAACCGGTTTCCCGATCAGAACGAAATTTGGTACGCTTACTACGGATTTCGCAAAGATGGTTTTAGACTGAAAGTAAGTCCGATAACTCAAGGCCTCTCCCATGCAAATTGGAATTTTCATATTACATACATATCTCTGGAAGTATTTGTGGGAGAGAACTGGTACTTGGTATAGTGATATGTATGTGAAATCAATGTTGGCATTAATCGACTGATGTTTTAATCAATTAGTTAATTCGATTAAATTCAATCTGATTACAGTTAATCATGATTAATTTTAATCGTAACCGCGATTAAAAAAATTCATTTTTAATCATTAACTCTTAATTTGGTCAAGTAGGTGTGGTGATTAATTAACTTATGCTGGAGTTCTCCTGTGCACACAAAGCAAGTTAATCCGGTATGGCTAAGACGGGTCTCCTCATCAATCTAAACAATTTGGTGTGCATTTTCCTTTAGATCTATACCAACAAACGTTTTACAAACTAGGTTTGTAAAAGTTCCCAGTTTATGAATTACTACTTATACTTATACTTTCTTTATATTATGTACATTTTATAAGCTTAAAACACAAAATAGTTACTGTAACTGGTGTTTGGTTTCAAATTCGGACAAACTAGACAACTTAATCATATTTTATTTTTAATTAGATTAACAATTAATGATTAAAATTAATGAAATGTAATCGCAGCCAGCGATTAACGATTAAAAATATTTAATCATTAATTGTACAGCTGATTACGACTAATTAATTTTAATCGTCAAACGCGATTAACATTTTAATCGTTAATCAGATTAACATTTTGCCAACACTGTGTGAAATCATATTCATATTCACGGAGAAGAATGGACGTTTTTGGAAAAGAAGCTAGCACCTCCCATACTGACTGAAATTTTCATATTGCATATTTCTTCAAATGTTTGGGGTAAAGTACTCAAGCTTGGCATGGAAATACATATGTATGTATGTATGTGAAACTAATACCATACTCATGGAAAAAATGAGAGTTATTGGAAAAGGTGGTGTGGCAACTCCCATGCAAATGGTTTTTTCTAAGCTGCATTTCTCTGGAGGTGTTTATTGCAGAGGACTGCAACTTGACAGCGAGATGTGTACACAAAATTGATTCCGTACTCATGGAGAAAAATTTGCGTTATTCGAAAAGGGGACATGGTACCTCCCGTACAAATTTACTCTTTTATACTGCATATCTCTAGAGGTGTTTATGGTAGAGTACTGGGACTTGGTACTGGGGTATGTAAACTCAATTCTAAACTCATGGAAGAAGATTAGGGTTATATGAAAAAGGGGTGTGGCACTTCCTGTACAAATTGACTTTTTCTTGCCACATATCCCTGGAAGTGTTTGCGGAAGAATACTGGAACTTGGTATGGAGTTGTGTATACAAAATGTATCAATTGCTCATGGAAAAAATGTGAGTTATTAAAAAAGGAGGCATATCGCCCCCCATACATACTAAAAACTTAATAAATATCTTTGGAAGGATAGAAAATCTCTGGAAGTATTTTAACCCAAATTTACCCCGTGTTGCCATATGGCAGCGCAAAATACATCGTGTTTAAGAGGGTGTAAAACAAAAACCGCTTACTTAAAAATGCTTATATGAACGTTATCTAATTCCTAAAATGTGTATATTTCAAACGCTTACGCTTCCGTCAGATCCTTGCTGTCTATCGAGTGTAATGCAAGTGTGTTCTTTAAACAAAATTAGAAGTGGCAGAAAACCATCAAAATGTCATATATAAAGAAGTAAGCATGAATTTATAGAAAGGGTTTTTTTTATTTACAAAACATGACAGTGATAAAATATTAGTTAAAACATTAGTGACTATTGGTAATAAGTAACAATAAAAAACAATCGTGCATGCTATATAACTTAAGAGTTTTTTAAGTCCGTTGCCATATGGCAACACGGGGCGTAATGTGAACTGTTCCTCTTTTTACCAAATTTTGATATGTTCGCTAGCCCAAATTGACCCCGCGTTGCCATATGGCAACGCAAAATACCATAATGTATGAGACGGTGTAAAATAAAAATCGGTTGTATGTGTTTTTGCAGTGTTTCAGGTGGTTAACTTATTCCATCCAGCCCTGAACTGCCTAATCATATTATCATATATTTCATTGTCCAAGTGTTGAAGTCGTATACAAGTGTAGTTTGTCAGTTCCAGGGAAAACTGGTGGCGTTTTTTGCATTCTCATCTGCTATTTCATTACCCTAGATTCCCTTGTGACCGGGCACCCAATAGATATGTAGGCTTTTGTAGCTTGTCAATGGCCTCCCGGCTGCGAAGGACATTTATGCATGAAATAATATATGAGGAAACTGCCTTAATTTCCGCCTGGAATAGGTTTAATTTTGAATTGGTTGTCGTTTCGGTGAAGGCTAGCTCTGCAGTTATCCTCATTGCGAAAACCTCTGCTTGAAATATGCTGCAATGGCCAGGTAGCCTTGCTGTCCGCCTGACGTTCAGTTCCCGGCATTAAATCCCGGCACCCACTCCCGTAACCATTTTAGAGCCGTCCGTGAAAATGTTTAGGGATCTATGGCTAGGTTTCATTCCCTTGCGCCATCCCTCCTCCTCCGTTGTGCAAAAAAATCCTTTCCACTTAAAACTAGGTGCCATGAAGTCTGTGCCGCTTATGCTTCCCGCAGCAATTAAGCGGTGCCAAAACGTTCTGAAATTGAATTTCCCTATGACCGTCAATCTACGTGCGGATTTCGCAGCACGGTTTTCCGCAAATCGGCCAAAGGACGGTAAACTAAGGGTTTTTTAAAGAGTAGCCGTCGAAGTGGACCTCAGCGCTCCCGAGATGCACAGTGCCGCTAGGCGCTNACTAAGTGTTTTTTAAAGAGTAGCTGGCGCAGTGAACCTCAGCGCTCCCGAGATGCACAGTGCCGCTAGGCGCTGAACCTTCTCCATTTGCCCGAGGCATAAGGACTTTTTTGCGGCATTCCAGTACACCAAAGCGCCATAGAGCAGTATTGGGCTGACTATTACCGTGTAGCACCAATGCATCAGAGCAGGTGAAAAACCCCAAGCCACTCCCAACATTCTTTTACATGCATAAAGGGCGTTACTGTCCTTCTGCTGGTGAAGCATGTAAAACTATAGGACGAGTAGCCTGTGCAAAATGTGATGTGGGCTTATGTTTGAAATGTTTTGCTAATTTTCATACTAAAAGTTAACTTCTTCATCCGCTTTGCACGTAGAATATGGATATATCTATACATATAATAAAATTGTAACAGGTCGATGTCTGTACATTATAGATATTAAAGAAAACTTAATGTGGGGGGTCTTTATTAGAGCACCAGAGGCCAAATCAACCATTTTTAGAATTTTTGTCTCTCTGTCTGTCTGGCTTTCTGTCTGTCTGTCTGTTTGTTCGCGCACCACTCGAAAACGAATGCATGGATTTGAATGCAGTTTCCACCGATGTATTGCAAGAGGTCTAACTTAAAATATAGGAAGAAAAAAAAATAGAGAGTTGCCACCTGTTTGAAAATTGGAGTTTAAGTAAATTGATAAGAAAAAATGAATATTGCAATATGGGCGTCAAAAGAAAGAGGCTGAAGAAGGCTTACAGCCAAACATATTTTTTTAGAGTTGCCAGTTGTTTGAAGATGTACATTTAATTTAATTTATAGGATAAATTGAATATTGCAATATGGGTATCAAACTGAAAGGGTTTAGGAAATTATATTGCCGAAAATATTTTTACGGAGGCTTGCCACGTGTTTGAAAAATTTTATTGTATTAAACTGATAAAATAAATGAAATCTATATCTACATCTATACATACATATAATAAAANCACTAGCACACTATTCTGCACTGCTACTTGAAAAACTTAAATTACGTCATCATATTCGAACGTTTTCCAGATACGAAAATGAATGAAAACTGTAGTCGTTTCTGTTCGTTTCTGGATACGAAAACCGCATTGCCTTTTGACCGATTTTGAATACGTGAATTAACGAAAATTGTAGTCNTTTTTTTGAATTTTTGAATCACTGTCTTTCTGTATATTTGTACGCGCATCAGTAGAACATGGAATTGAATGCAGTTTTCACCGATGTATCGGAGTATTGNACGAGAATTGTACGATATTGCACTGCACTCAGTAAAATTTACGTTTCTCTGCTTGCTTTCAATTTATTCATACGTAAGAGTTGTCCAAGTATGAGTTTACTCACTTCCCAAAGACATGATCGATCAGCTGTTGAAATTTAACGAAAAATTGCCTATCTTGAGAGAAAGATTTTAATTTTTACTGCTAATTTGCGTANGAATTAAATACTGCAAGATAGGCATCAAACTAAAGAGGCTAGGAAATTTTAGTGCTAAAGATATTTTTAGGGGATTTGCCAACTGATTGAAAAATTGTATTCATTAAAATTTTTAAAATAAATGAAATATTGCAATACGAATATTAAACTAAAGAGGATTAGGAAGCTTACTTTTGAAAATATTCTTGAAGCGGGTTTGAAAACTTTAAATCAGTTAAATTTATAATATAAACTAAGTGTTGCCATATGGGTATCAAACGAGAGTATTTGAGAATAATAAAATTGCAACAGGCCGATATCTGTACATAATAGATGTTAAAGAAAAATTAATAGGGGGTTTGTTAGATCAACAGAAGCCAAATATAAAATTTTGGTATGTTTGTCTGTATGTTTGTAAGCGTATCACGCAGAAGCTAATGTATGGAATTAAATGCAGTTTTCACCGATGTACATATTGCTAGAGCTCTATTTGAAAATATAGAATCCATTTTTTTTTTTGTTTTAGTTTATAGTCGATCATTATTCCTAGGTATTTGAACTTTTTCCATTGCGTCGTTGTTTTTATTTAGAGTTAGCAATGGACCGTTCTCAAAATTTCGCCTTGATATAACCACAAACTTAATTTTTTTTTTATTTCTGTGTGGAAGGTTTTTCGCTAAAAAAAATTAAAACTTTTCGTTGTTGCTGCCAAAAAATTAAGAAATCTGAGACGTCACGTTTTACAATTTCATACAGTTCTCTTTAGAATGTATTTCACTAAACTACTAAACGGCTGCATCGACTTGGTTCCAGCGTTGCCGTTTTGGTCAAATTGGACCAAAATTGGTAGCTTCATTTTCCTTTGGTAGTTTGATTGGTTTGATGAAGCTTTTGGTAGGCAAAAATGTTTTGGAAATGCAACCAAATTGAGCACTAATATTTGTTCGCTTCACAGCCAGCAAAAAAAAAAACCGGAAATGGATCCGTAAAGGAAAAAAAGTGGAGGAAAATATGTAGCAGAAACATATGTTTTGAAACGGATGCGTTTTTGTCTGTTTTTCTGAAAATTTTCTGGNTTCTGCACACTGCTCAAGAACACTGCTTGGTTCATATTTGGCATCACGTTGAAAATAAATATTCTGACCAAAAATTTACTCGGTATGTAGCTCGGGATATTTCTAAAGTTCTTATACAGACTAAAACGTAAAAAA
>NW_016157311.1:88004-88460 GCF_001687245.7 Rhagoletis zephyria | reverse complement strand
ATTGAACTATTGTAACTTTGTCTTTAATTTTCAGTAAGGTAAAATTTATGTGAAAATTGTGAAGAATTTTTTTAAATTTTTCACAAAGAATGGAGCCTTGCCTTTACCATATATGTAATACTCCTATATTGGCAGTAAGAGCTAGTACCGTCCGAAAACACTACGGTACAGATATATAAATAAACACGTACGAAAGAAAAGGAACATACAGGTTTATAAATAAACTTGTACACAACACATATACAAAAACGGCACTCAAGTACACAATACATTGACAAAAATGGTACTAGACTGTCTCGCTTTGATTTCGGAATGCTTACACATTGAGAAGTTAGCTTACTGCCAATATAGAAGTACTACATATATGGCTTTTACGAATTTCGCTATAAACTGTCCTATCCTATTTGCATAAAATGATAGCCGTTTTCGTTGTTCGGAATAAACTCAAAAAACACT
>NW_016157311.1:87425-87705 GCF_001687245.7 Rhagoletis zephyria | reverse complement strand
GGATGGGGTTAAGTTTTTCTGACGCACGATCATGCGGTCTTGCATCTACCCAGAAATCAGTTCATAAATTTTACTACGAATTGTAAAAGTGGTGAATTAACAAAGAAAGATTACCGTAGGTAAATCAATTGCTTCATTTGAAAGATACCTAACAGATCACATGACTCATTTAGCAATGTACCGGAAAACTTTTCATCCTGTGGGACAGCGAGGAAACTTGGCCCTCCTATAACGAAAACGCACTTCTGTGCTCTTGAGTTTCCCTATAAGAACTTTTATT
>NW_016157311.1:86934-87257 GCF_001687245.7 Rhagoletis zephyria | reverse complement strand
GCGAAGTAAGCGTGCATTGGCTAGTTATCAATAAATGTATTAAAACTTATAAACAATGTTTCTATTATTTCATATTTTAACCGAATACTGTCGTCTAACAATAGGGCTGCCAGATATCTCCGTTGCCGAACCGGGACACTTAAGGGGGGGTGGGCAGGGGGGGTGAGGCCTCTCGCTCCCTTCCCTTTCGTTTCGACAAAAATTACGTACGAAAGGATGTAGTAAAATTTTATTTTGACAAACAAACACAAAAACATAAACCCAAGATCATGAGATCATTACAACGTGCACCAGCAAAACAAAACAATTTATCACAACTAAAG
>NW_016157311.1:13709-85110 GCF_001687245.7 Rhagoletis zephyria | reverse complement strand
CAGGTAGAATATTTCAATGAAATAAAAACCAAAATGTGTATTCGTTGTTACTCTACAAGTATATTATTATAAATTATATTATTTTGTTTTGCATTTATCAGGACAACAACAAAAACAAAAATCCACTGTTGCATGTCCTGACTTTATTTGCCCATATCGCTGGAACCAGTAGGAATATTCGAATGAAACAAAAGACAAAATACTTGTTATATATTAAAATATACATTTCAAAAAAAATTACAGAAATCGGTTGAATAAGCATTAAAAAAACCGCAAAATAAGGTCCCGGGTACAAACCTATCCCGGGTGTGTGTTTACGTGGTATTTTCTGGGTGTGTGTTCTAGGGTTAACGCTACTTTTACCCTGTTTATAGATGAAACCAAAAAAATCTTAAAAAAATTTATCTGGGACAATTTGGGTTAAATTTGTTATGGAGATTTATTTTATAGGTGCCGTACTGACAGAAAAAATTTAATTTAATGGAAAAGGGAGAGCCGGGTTCGGCGTTATAATCAAAAGCTCTCTTGAGGCATGTGCTACAGTAATGAGAAGTGGTATTTTATCAAGGCCAGGTTACTAAATTTGAGTTGGAAATATTAGAGCACGCGGTGGCACTTCCAAGAAGGTTACACGTTCACGCGTCGTATACCTGAAACCATTTTAAGGTAAACTTAGAGGGACTGATATCTTTCGTATGCCTAGCGCGCAGACGAGATTTTATAATTTCATAGTTTTAAACGGCTTATTAATTTGATTTAAAATATTAATACAAAAGATGGATGTACTTTAAACTTGAGTAGATTTTTTTTTTTAACTGAGCTTATATCCACAGACTATAGTCTAATGGCAATAAGAGAAGCTTTGATTTTTGTCTAATTTTGACTACTAAAAAATATTGGCGAAAAATACTTTGCGATGTTTATTTTTATATCCAGGTTTTTATAAAGCAACAGGAAAATTCCGCTAGTTTATCCGATTCCTTTTATTATGTGCGGCAAGCCTAGAGAAAATAATCGGATTTGCCGTCAGTGATTTCCAGAAATCAAAAAGCGAATATGGTTTAAATAGATTTTGTCTCAAACAATCCTCTCAATCCTAGACACTGACCTGTATGGGCGAATAAAGGCCGGTTTTCATTATGTCATATTTGGACAATAAAATTTGTCGCCAAATTTTGACAAAAATTTCTTCCTTTATCCATACTTTTATCGATGATATTATGGGCCAAAAATTTACAAATAGCTGCTTTAGCAGCGCATGTACACGACTGAAGACCTATTCTGATCTAAATCAATCAAGAGACCATTTTTTACTCCCATTTGACAATTTTTTTTCACTTATTTGACCGCAAATGCCACTGAATTTGACATAGTGAAAATAAGCCTTAAAATTTCATTTCATTTCTTTAAGTATATGGTTACAAACCTTACAGACTAGAGGTACAACATCAGCTTAAAGATAAAGCTTACACACTAAACTACATAATTAGAGATAATTGGATTCAAGCTTAGAAAAAAATAGGGATCTAGGAAGAGCGAAATCTAAATCGAGGCAACTAAATATACTATTAAGCTCAGTAAGGGCCCTTTTAATAGGGGCGAAATTTAAGTAATTAGATTTGGCAGTTTTCACATGAAACGGATAACGAAAGCGGAGTGCTCGATGGGGAATGTTAAAACCTATCTGCTCAAGGAGATCAGGACAATTAATGACGCCACAGAATATGTCGTAAATGAACATTAGCGAATGTATAATGCGTCGAGAAGCAAGATATTTATTTATTAACATACATCGGGCCCCATAAGACGGAAGAGGCTCACTAAAACCAAGAGGTTGCAGAGCGAAGCGGAAAAAACTACGTTAGACTCTTTCAATTCTTTGGGAGTGAGTAGAATAAATTGGGTTCCAGATTACAGACGCATACTCCAATTTTGATCTAACTAGAGAATTATAAATGGATTTCCTTGTGTAAGGATCTCTAAAGTCTCTCGCATAGCGACGCAGAAAAGATAAGTTAGAATAGGCTTTAGGAATAATAAAACGTATGTGGTTGACAAAGGAAAATCCTGAGTCGAATACCACGCCAAGATCCATAAATTCATTTACAACAGATAGGGGAACGTTAGAAATGGTATAAGTTGGGATGATGGGATTTAGAATTTTAGCAAGTCATGTGAAAACATTTATTAATATTAAGCGATAATTTATTTGTGAGATTCCAGTTAGTTAGATTATTTAAGTCACTTTGCAAAAGTGAAATATCCGACNACGCGGTGGCACTTCCAAGAAGGTTACACGTTCACGCGTCGTATACCTGAAACCATTTTAAGGTAAACTTAGAGGGACTGATATCTTTCGTATGCCTAGCGCGCAGACGAGATTTNCTTCAAATCGTCTGCATAGAGTAGAAACTTCGAATGGTTTAAGCAGCTCCCAATATCATTTATAAAGAGAACAAGCAATAGCGGTCCTAAGATACAGCCCTGAGGGACACCGGAGGTGGCTACGAAGGGTTGTGATTTAATATTATCAATTTCTACATAAGTGATTCTGTTCGAGAGATATGACCTTAACCAAGAAAGAAAAGGTGAATGGAAACCAATTTTTTCAAGTTTCCACAATAACATGTTATGGGAGACAGTATCGAACGCCTTAGAAAAATCAGTGTAGATAACATCTACTTGAGAACCGCTTTTGAAAGATCAGATACAGAATTGGGGAAATTCCGCCAGATTGGTGGTTGTGGAACGCCCACAGACAAAACCATGCTGATTCGGGTCGATAATTTCTTTAACAGTGAAGAATAGGTTTTCTTTCACGACTTTTTCAAAAAGCTTTGAACATGTGGTGAGTTTAGATATGGGCCTGAAGTTTTTAACGTCATTCTTATTACCCGATTTGAAAATCGGAGAAATAGATGCTACCTTCCAACGGTCAATAAAATCACCGGTCGAAAGGGAAAGGTTAAAGATATATTTCAACGGCCCACAAAAAGATGCGCTGCATTTCTTTATTATAAAAGAGATAGCCCATCGAGATCACTTTTCATCGACGACTGTAAAGAAGAGATACCATTGATAACATCTAACTTAGATAGAGACAGTGAACCAAAATCTACAGCTTGGGAAGAGCCAAAACGACTCGAATGTGGAACATTTGTAACATCGCTGACAAAATTTGATTTAAAGAAATCTGCGAAAAGGTTTACAGAAACCGCCAGACTCTCAGAATATTTTCCATTGAATGTCACGCAAGTAGGGATATTCGTACAACCTTTCTTTCACCGAATGTACCTCCAAAAGGCTTTGGGGCTTGTTTTTAGTTCATCTTCATACCGAGAAATATATTGATTATATAAGACTTTATCAAGCTCATTAAATTGAGTCGAATACTGTAGATATTTTTCCCTGAAAAGATCATTGTTGGTAGTTTTGTATAGATTAAAATACTTATTTCTTTGATTCTTCAGCATCTCTAAGTTCTTGGTGTACCAGGGAAGTTTATGAATTCGAGCTGACCGAGGAGGGAGACTACTATGAAAGATTTTAAAGATGTTGAACAGAAAAGAGTCAAAGCATTCGGATACACTTTTTGTAATAAAGAAAGATTTCCAGTCAATTTCTAAAATTCTGGAGTTTAAGTAATCAATCATGCACCTCTAAAGTCGAAAGACCACGAATCATTGGTGGACACTGGAGAAAAACTAAAAAATTCGAGGGATAAAGAAATAGGGACGTGATGCATATCAGATTTACATATTGGGAAGTCACATTCATTTATGTAAAAAATTAAGTTCTCATCGACAAAAATTACATCTAAGATATTATTTAACTTATTAAAAAAGGAGTTCATTTAGATAAGATTTAAACTAAACAGGCAGTCGAAAAAGTTAATTTCGTAAGAATTACTTATGTTGGTTGGCGTTAGAATATTAGTTCCAAGTAAATTAGACCAAACTATTTTGCTGAGGTTAAAATCACCGAGAATGCAAAAATGGCTATCTTCATTATTATCCCAAATACTTATTATATTAGTTACATGAGCTTCATACAAAGATTCAGCACTGCTTGGCGGAATATAAGAAGCGAAAACGAATATGTTGCCAAAATTACCGAAGATACACACGCATAGTTGGTCAAGCAAAGAAACATTATTCCTAAGCTGGATAGCCGAGGAGCGTAGGGTGCGTTTAACCGCGATTAAGACACCACCACCTCTGCACAAACCTGTTTTTATTGAGTCCCTATCTTTGCGATATGTTTCAAACAAATTTGGGTCAAAGAATTCCATATCGAAAAAATTATGGTTAAGCCAAGTTTCAACAAGTACGTAAATATCGAATTCATATCGTGATGTGGCTAGATACACATCTTTAGTTTTAGTACGCATGCCTGAGATGTTTTGATAATATATCTTTAGCTTATTAGTATTACTAGTAGAATTACATTCACTAAAATTGATGGAATTAATTGCGCAATCACTATTCCTTTTGTAAAAAACGAAATGGTCGGACATTCCTACTGGCCATACATTTGCATTTAAGAGTGTACTGTAGTATGCAGGTGACACACCCAATTTAAAATTTATGCTTTCCAAGTCATTCAGAGATACCCCTTTTTTAACAAGTGCAAAGCACGAAAGATAATCGCTTGCAATGCCAAAATGCTTCACTACAAAATCAATAACATTTTCGACTTTAACAGTAGATTTAAATGCCGAGATGTGCAGCCACTTCTTCTTAACAACTACATCCCAGCAAAAAATCGGTAATCGCTTTTAGTGGTAACGTGTTCTAGAAGGCATAGCGTTATAATGCCTTCGAATTTTTCCGCTTCTTTTAGGCATTGCCGGTAATGCAAAGTAGAATGTCCAACAATATTTTATTTATTTCGCTTCTTTGTTTGATTTCGGGGAATGCAAAGTAGAATGTCCTATAATATTTCTTTTTTAATTCGTTTCTTTGCTTCATTTCCGGAAATGCAAAGTAGAATGTCCTACAATATTTTATTTGTCTCGCTTCTTTGCTTTATTTCAGGGAATGCAAAGTAGAATGTCCTACAATATTTTTTTTATTTCGCTTCTTTGCTTCATTTCGGAGAATGCAAAGTAGAATGCTGCATCGTAGTCAGCTGAAAAATAGAATGAATACCCAAAAATTCTTTTTCTACCGTTACTTTCTGTGGAAAATTTTCTCGCATAAAAATCATGTTTTGCTTTGTTTAATTTGCAGCGAAGTTGAAGTCAGTCAATGAAGTGAAATACCTAAATAAATACATATGTATGTATAAAAGCTGATTTATAAAAATTTTAATTAATTTTAATCTTTTAAGACATTTTCTGATTTCAATTTAATATAAATAAGTATGTACTTATCTAGGCATTCTACATTAGTTTCTCTGTAAGGCATTCTTTGTTCGCTTCTCTGGATTCTGTTTATCCATGCGTTCTCCCTTCGTTTGAAGGTAATGCTGCGGGTAAGGGCTTACCTCCAATGACATGCCCATGTTAAAATAAGGCCTTCTTGAAGCGAAAGGGTAAGCGATTCCCATCGCCTAGCTCGTTTCCACTTTCGTTTCTATGGTAATCGTGTTTTTTGCTGGGATCAAGCTCAGTTGACACATTACGCCCAACAACAAATTTCTTGGGCTTAACAGTTTTTTTATTTTTATTTTCCACTGTAGTCCACTTAGAGAGGTCGGGTGGGGGAGCATAAGCGCCGTCAGCATCAGCAGATTGAGCAGGTTGATTATTTAAAGCAGAACCAGAAATAATTTGAGCGTCAGCGCAGTGTCGCCAGGTCTTCGTTATGAGAAAACGTCACTCTTGGTCTGAAAAACGTCATTTCCTACCCAAAAACGTCTTTTTCAAATGAATGTAGAAAAAATTGTGGAGCTCCACACCAAAACGTTTCATGTCCAAAACTCGAAATGTTAATGCAAATTCCTTGCATTTACTGGTATGTGTCCATATTTTAACAGAGAACCCGAGATAAAGCAACCAAACCTTTATTGAGTCGTATTGAAATCACTCGATCGCACCAAAACGTAAAGCTGAGATCACACGATTGCCGTAAAAGCACCAATCTGAAACAATTTTTATGATGGAAATGTAGCATTTTGGTGTGGAACTCCACAATTGTTCTTATTAAACTTTTATTGTGTACAAAGGCAAATATGTATGTAAGGTATATTAAAATGTCAATTCGACAGAGCACATTTAAAATTCATTGTAAACTGGTTTGAGATCGTTAATATAAAAATAATTTTATACATCCACTTGTGATCAGCTGATTAAGTCATCAACATTTTGATCGATTTTGGCTGTTTCTCTTTCGTTTATTTAATATATATTATTTTTCCATAAAAGCCAAGCCTTTAACAAACAAAATATAAATCCACAAAAACTGTGCAAAAATTATAAAAAATTTGCAAATTTTCAGCTAGATTTTCAACTTTTTATTCAGATTTTTTAGATTTTTTTTTGAGTATGCAGTTTGATAGCCCATTAAATTTCAGGGCAATAATGTGCAAGTTTAAAGGGGCGTTGATTTTTAATATTTGTTTCTTGTAGACATTTCGGTTGTCGAAAATGCTAAATTACGTTCTGCTAGGAAGGAGCATAGCACTATTTCAGTATTTTTTGCGTTCATTACATTTTCAATGTAGTCTTAAAAAAGTCGCCTACTTTTTTCTGACGTTTTATGCTGCACAGCTATTTTGATGATTTTGCGAGCGTGCGTGTTGCAATAGATCGGCTCTTCCTGATTCGGCTTTTAATGTGCAATTGCAAACATTACAGCAAGCCTCGTAACCTCAAGTGTTTACACAACCAGCCTTTGAACACGGGATCCTTAGTCCAAGAATGCAAAAAAAAATCTTTTGAAGCAGCTGCACCAAAACACAAATATTGTAAAGATTTATTAAGAAAATAATTCAAAATCAGTTCCTTTTGCAAGATTTAGTAACAAAGAAAAATTACTGGGAAGTTAAAAAACGTCATTTTTTACACAAAAAACGTCCAAACGTCAACAGGATACAAAAAACGTCCAAATGACGTTAAAAACGTCAACCTGGCAACGCTGCGTCAGCGGCATCACCATTCGAGACGAGAGCAGCAGCAGATTGAGCAGACGTAGATGGCAAAGAGAGAGCACCATCCGAAAGAGTACCAGTATCAACCAGGGATGCCGTTTGGATCTAAGTAAATCCAATTGGATACATTTTTAGGCGAATTTTTGCGGGATACTTATTTTTTCCGGTCAGTATAAATGTGGATACTTTTTTAAATAGGCCAAAATTTTATATTTCCTATAAAGTTTTTTTCGTTCAAAAATCGATTTTCATTAAAGATGGTAGAAAGCATTACGTTTTCTGAACGTATAAAGAATCGCTATTAAGCGTGAAATTAAAGCATTTTATTTTTTGTGAACGAAGCAATGAACATATGAAGAGATCTCACCGAAATAGGTATAAGCGCAATTGCTTTAATTAGCTAAAAAGGATGCTTTCAGCAAGATCTTAATATACATATCGTCGTTTAAAGTACAAAACCGCGTATCAACAAAATGCAAACCCGCGTATGTGACGTTGCATAAATTACTTTCTAGAGAGTAAAAACACTCATATTTCAAAATGGTTCTCTTTTTTATAAAGCAATCGCATTTCTGGCTAGTATATTTCAGGACGAATGGATAAGGATTGAGCCAAGAGCTTGTGTGAGCAAATCCAATTTTTGGCAGCAAATGTCAGTTACGCGGTTTTGCAGAATGACGATACGCGGTTTTGTACTTTAAACGACGATATACATATGTATATAAAGTAAATTATACTCTTTCTGTAGTAATATCTTTCATATCACATATTTTCATTTGTTAATTTAAAAAGAAAGAAGATTTCAATGCAGTTCAAAAAACTAAATTTGATTTATTTAAGGAGACTTTAATGAATTTTACTGAAAAGACCTTAACTACACTCTAAAAAAATTTTATTTATTTGCGCATATTAAGAGAGGTAACCAGTTTCCTCTATGTGTTAATAAAATTAATCATTGCCTGTTTACTCTTACATACCAAATTTGTCGCAAGAGCAAAATTACACATACAATGTTTAAAATAAAGTAATGTTTATTATTAGTAGGAAATGAGTAGTCCACTTGCAAACAGCGTTATGTGATTTTATAATAGAAAGCCATAAATTTGAAAAAGAGACTACGACAACAAGTAACATTTAAATTGAATCTTTTTTATTATTACCTGAAAATTTGGATAAATAGGAGCCTTATAAAATTGTAACATAACATAACATGTTATAAGAGAACCTTAACAGTCTATACGACCTAAAGCAGCTTTCTAAGTTCATCAGAAGATTGATACTTTTGAAAGTTCATAAATAAGTATGATAGCGACTTTTGGAAGAAGACTTAACATTTTATGCTATTTTTTTCAGAATATAAAAAGACTTTGCACTCTGTTGTTAGTCTACATGAAACTACTTTAAATTCTGGTACGTAATCCGCCAAAAACTAAGAATCGAAAAAATTTTACATAGCGCACTTTGCAAGTAGACTACTCAAATGTATTTGTAGTTTGAAAATTTTTGCAATTTTAAACATTCTATATATGTGTATTTATGTGTATATTTTAAAGATAAGATAAGTTCAAAATCAAATACTGAACATCTTATATGTATATTTATACAGATTCTTGTTGAAAAATAGGTACTTTTCAGTAGTAGTTTTACATGCTCTTTTTAGAGTGCACTTGCTACTTATTATATTTACTTTGCAAAATACTTATGCACAAAAAATGTACTTTATAAATTGAAATTACAAATGCTTGATTTTATGCACATGTATTCCATATCACCAGAGGGAGCATCAACAGCGGCAGCAAAAATTAATAGAAAAGTTGAAAATGCGGGAACTTTGGTTTTATGGTTTCAGTAAAAATGTATTCCAACAATTGCAAAGGTAGAACGTTTGTAGAGTTCACAACGTCTAGGGCGCAATGACGTTTTATGGAAGAAATTCGTTCAAATGTCGAATATAACAAATATTACGAATTTGAGTATAGTTAAGCAAATTGTAAATTTTTCGTAGTGACTGCTCTAAATACAATGTAAAATGTTTAAGAGAATGATTGTTTATTCTTCAAAATGTAAGCGAAACTTCTCCAATACCTACAAATAAATATATTAGCACGGTAAAGGAAAAAGAAAAAAAAAACTATAAATGGATCTGACCAGAAAAGGATTGTACCTAAAAACTAGTGATTGTAGCTAATGTACCTTTAAGTCATCAAACGTCGGAAAAAGGTACAATTGTACCTACTTTTGCATTCCTGTGCTGTATATACAATAAATGTATATAAACAATAGCGTTTAAGAATATAAAGAAAATCTTTCGAGAAAACTGATTTGCTCGAGCTCGCCTCGAATTCGAAACGAGTACGGTAAAGGAAAAAGAAAAAAAAACTATAAATGGATCTGACCAGAAAAGGATTGTACCTAAAAACTAGTGATTGTAGCTAATGTACCTTTAAGTCATCAAACGTCGGAAAAAGGTACAATTGTATCTACTTTTGCATTCCTGTGCTGTATATACAATAAATGTATATAAACAATAGCGTTTAAGAATATAAAGAAAATCTTTCGAGAAAACTGATTTGCTCGAGCTCGCCTCGAATTCGAAACGAGTACGGTAAAGGAAAAAGAAAAAAAAACTATAAATGGATCTGACCAGAAAAGGATTGTACCTAAAAACTAGTGATTGTACCTAATGTACCTTTAAGTCATCAAACGTCGGAAAAAGGTACAATTGTACCTACTTTTGCATTCCTGTGCTGTATATACAATAAATGTGTATAAACAATAGCGTTTAAGAATATAAAGAAAATCTTTCGAGAAAACTGATATGCTCGAGCTCGCCTCGAATTCGAAACGAGCCCAAAAAATATATTCGAGAAANGCATTCCTGTGCTGTATATACAATAAATGTGTATAAACAATAGCGTTTAAGAATATAAAGAAAATCTTTCGAGAAAACTGATATGCTCGAGCTCGCCTCGAATTCGAAACGAGCCCAAAAAATATATTCGAGAAATTTATTTTCTCGAGTTCGTCTCGAATTCGATACGATGCCACCCTCGTTTTTGTGTATATTGGGTATTAACCCATTTCGTCATATCAGGGTATTTTGAACCATTACGTGAGCACATTGCGGAAAATGCCAAGTGAGCGATTTTTAGAAGATTTTTTTTTTCAAATTATTGAAGGGAAAAGTTGCGGCAAAGTAAAATTGAAAAATATATAGATAGGAATAAAAAACAAAAATCATGAGAAAAACTGTGGAGAAGTATAGGGAAGTAGGCAAAACTGCCACGATAGAAACTGTAAAAAAATATCAGGGCATACGAGCCTGCTACCGGCGGATATTGCAAAAAATTCGGAAAAGGGAGAGTGCCCTCTTTGTGGTACATACTTTGAAAATTTAGAATTTTTGCGGGACTAAGAATTGCAGCTTGGAGGCTTTTCGGCGATGGAAGATTTTTTGGAAGAATGTATTAGAAAATTAAGTGTAGTTTTGCATTTTAAATATTGTTTTTTTTTTTTCAGTTAACAATAGTAACTTATTGTGAGAATTTTAGCTTTGGATGTACTCAGTTATTGCACCCTTTGCTATTATTTATACTCCGTTGTTAGGCTGTTTGCTACGCTGTTATGCATCTACTTTCATACATGTCTACATATGGATGTTTGCATGTACATATATATGTACGAATGTACCCTGCAGAAAGTCAAACTGGTTCAGAACTTGCGCTGAGTTAGCCTGAAAAGAGACGGTACTGGTTATTCATCTATCCCAAATCAATGCTTTCAACTGTCTTTTTTAACATGGCGATGTCTTACGAAGTGACAACGCAGAGTTCTGCAGAACTTTTGAGCTTGTTCTGACTTGACTCTGGCTTAGGAGGTTCTGAGACAGTTCATATAACAACAGTTCCTAGATAGTTCAAAAAGGGTCACCTCCGGGCTAGGACAAATGTGGTTAGTTTTGAGCTGGTTCCAAACGGTCCTAAGATGTTAAAATGTTAACACAAATTTTGATTTTGTATTACGAAGCTACGAAAAAGCATCTGCGGAATGCAGAATAGAAGTGTATTTGACCGAAAAAGCCGCCAAACACATATATATATGTAAAGTAAACAATCCCCCGCTGCATCCCTTTTTCGATAGTTCCGAACTAGTTCTAAATTCGACAGATAAGATCTAGTTTGTTCTGCACATCTTTTTCGAATCAGTTCTAAATTCGTCACTTTAGATATAGATTTCTAGCGAAAAAAGTGAAAAAACTAGTTTTTTTAAAAGTACCACTTTTCGCCGATTTTGACTTGTGGGAATTTAGTTACTATCGGACTAGTTCGTTTTTGGCGATAAAGATCTAGTACGGAACTAGAAATTTGATTCATTAGTCCGCGGTTTTCCTGCAGGGTTAGTATACATACATACATATGGATGCATGTACATTCTGTGCATATCAGAGGACATGACACACACACACACAATGCTCAGAAATCTACTGAAGCAGTTGAACCATTCTGCTAACTACATAGGCACCACTAATTTGCTGAGCCCTAAAGGAATGATTCCTTTTGTTTTGTGTATCGTGTTTTGTTTCGGTTTTGCTCAGGATGAGAACCTTTACCACAATCGAAACCATGCAAGTGAGCAAAAGAACAAACGATTCGTTTGGTTTATGCTCGGCTGCCGTTGAAACGTATCGTGTACACGGTTGTCGTTTTGGACCAAATTTGGTCCATTTCTTTTCGTTTGGTCCATTGGTCCAATTATTTTTAAAATGGTCTATTTCACAAGCCTTTGGTTAGGTTATTATCACCCTTTCACTTCATGCAATAGTTTCGTATTTGCAATTTTTTCTATTTAATTGATGAATATGCCGCCCTATGTTGAATATCGTCATCGTCAGTAGAAGTGACGATACGGCCATCGTCAGCCATGTTATTGATGATCGACGATGACGATGACGATATTCAGCATAGGGCCGAATGGCAACAGCTGCTAAAAGTGTGAACACGCCTTGCCACTGATCTTCAAATATGGCATGGCTAATCATCTATCAAAGCAGGCTAAAAAAAATATCGCGGTTTCTTGCTAATTTCAATTACTCGGTGACCAATATTAAAGTGGCTGGCAAAAATATGGAAAGGTAGCAAAACTTAAATCACAGCATTTAGCACATGAAAATAATATTCAATTTCAATCGAAAAGATATTAAACATCTTGAAATTATTATACCACATAAAGTCCTTTCTGACACTGATGTATCAATTTTGCCGCTACTCGACCAATTTCCTGTATTGGTAAANTTACGAAGTGACAACGCAGAGTTCTGCAGAACTTTTGAGCTTGTTCTGACTTGACTCTGGCTTAGGAGGTTCTGAGACAGTTCATATAACAACAGTTCCTAGATAGTTCAAAAAGGGTCACCTCCGGGCTAGGACAAATGTGGTTAGTTTTGAGCTGGTTCCAAACGGTCCTAAGATGTTAAAATGTTAACACAAATTTTGATTTTGTATTACGAAGCTACGAAAAAGCATCTGCGGAATGCAGAATAGAAGTGTATTTGACCGAAAAAGCCGCCAAACACATATATATATGTAAAGTAAACAATCCCCCGCTGCATCCCTTTTTCGATAGTTCCGAACTAGTTCTAAATTCGACAGATAAGATCTAGTTTGTTCTGCACATCTTTTTCGAATCAGTTCTAAATTCGTCACTTTAGATATAGATTTCTAGCGAAAAAAGTGAAAAAACTAGTTTTTTTAAAAGTACCACTTTTCGCCGATTTTGACTTGTGGGAATTTAGTTACTATCGGACTAGTTCGTTTTTGGCGATAAAGATCTAGTACGGAACTAGAAATTTGATTCATTAGTCCGCGGTTTTCCTGCAGGGTTAGTATACATACATACATATGGATGCATGTACATTCTGTGCATATCAGAGGACATGACACACACACACACAATGCTCAGAAATCTACTGAAGCAGTTGAACCATTCTGCTAACTACATAGGCACCACTAATTTGCTGAGCCCTAAAGGAATGATTCCTTTTTTTTTGTGTATCGTGTTTTGTTTCGGTTTTGCTCAGGATGAGAACCTTTACCACAATCGAAACCATGCAAGTGAGCAAAAGAACAAACGATTCGTTTGGTTTATGCTCGGCTGCCGTTGAAACGTATCGTGTACACGGTTGTCGTTTTGGACCAAATTTGGTCCATTTCTTTTCGTTTGGTCCATTGGTCCAATTATTTTTAAAATGGTCTATTTCACAAGCCTTTGGTTAGGTTATTATCACCCTTTCACTTCATGCAATAGTTTCGTATTTGCAATTTTTTCTATTTAATTGATGAATATGCCGCCCTATGTTGAATATCGTCATCGTCAGTAGAAGTGACGATACGGCCATCGTCAGCCATGTTATTGATGATCGACGATGACGATGACGATATTCAGCATAGGGCCGAATGGCAACAGCTGCTAAAAGTGTGAACACGCCTTGCCACTGATCTTCAAATATGGCATGGCTAATCATCTATCAAAGCAGGCTAAAAAAAATATCGCGGTTTCTTGCTAATTTCAATTACTCGGTGACCAATATTAAAGTGGCTGGCAAAAATATGGAAAGGTAGCAAAACTTAAATCACAGCATTTAGCACATGAAAATAATATTCAATTTCAATCGAAAAGATATTAAACATCTTGAAATTATTATACCACATAAAGTCCTTTCTGACACTGATGTATCAATTTTGCCGCTACTCGACCAATTTCCTGTATTGGTAAATGATGCAGACATAATTGAATTTCGATTTCGCAAACTGAGGCTGAATGAAGGTAACTTCAAAAACTGTACCAATATAGGACGTTTTTGGGATCAAGTAAGTTTGATTAAAAATGGATTGGGTGAAGCGGCCTTTGGAGAATTGTGTGATTTATTTCATAAAATTTGTATTCTGTCTCACAGTTCCGCAGCAGCTGAGTGCAAATTTTTAGATTTAGCATTAATAAATACGAAATTAAGCAACAAATTATAATTTAAAACTTTAAATAATTTAATGTTAATAATATACAATTGTAATGTACTTTGGATGCGATATAAAAAAAAAACATCGTTATAAAAACTGGCATAGTTTCTTGATAAAGAGGAATAAACTCCACTCAATTTCGCGATGTAATAAAAATTGGTCAATTTTTTGTCATTTGGTCCAACCCAACCCTATTCTGGAATACACTGGAAAATAAAAATTTGTATTACATAGAAGCATGGCAACCCTGATGGAAAAAATTTTCTGACCAAAGTTCTCAACAATACCTTTCATTTGATATCCATATTGCGATGTTTTATATAAATTGTGTAGAATCGAAAATGAGTGGCAACCTTACACTATTATCCTAAGAGATAACATTTTGTATATAGCGAAAGCATTGTTTAAGAACCTTCTCTTGGTGCCCATGAGTAGTAACATTTTACTTTTTTTTTCTAAACAAAAAAATTAAATAAATATGTGATTCAAAATACGTGGCGACCCTATTAAAAATATTTTTGAATTAGGAAGGTTAAATACCTTCCATTTGATATCCATATTATGATGTTTTAAGTCATTTGTAACTAATTTCGAATAGGTGGCAACCTTATACGAGTCTTCTCGGAGATAGTGCCTATTCAGATAACCTTATAATCCAAAACATTATCTGTGTACAAAATTTCATTAAAATCGTTAGAGCCGTTTCCGAGAACCGCATGGATATATATATATATATACAAGAATTGCTCGTTTAATGTGATAAGATAGACATGAAAAATATTTGATTTTTATTTCATTGCAGAACTTACTTTCACGGTAGAAGTAATTTTAACGTTAAATGTACATACATATATATTTATATTTATATATATATAACTACTTTCACGAATTTCAAATTTTATTAAGATTTTTGTAAACCTTGTGGGTATGTATTTTTATAGCCTATTGAATTTTGTATAATAATGTGCAAGTTTGAATTAAAAGTCAACGGTAGTAGGTTACACGTAAAGTTTAATAGGTTACAAAACTGCATACCCAAAAAGTTTCTAAAAATTCTGCATTTTCGTGAGCTTCGCGTAAAGTTTTAGGCCTTATTCATAAAAAATAAAAAAGGTTTATAAACTGAAAAATGTACGAAGGTGTCATTTTATTAAGCTCTTTAAACCTACTTTATTTTTTATGAATAAGGCCATTAAACGTTAACTTATTTGGTTTATGTTATGCAACAGACTACACGAAATTTCAGTTTATTTTAAGTGATGGACAAAATTGTATGATAGTTATCCATATAAGCAAAGAAAATTGGGTTGCCAATGGAAGACAAAATTTAAAAAGTGTGTTAAAAAAAACGATACTACGAGTACTTTGCAAAGTATCGAGTAAAATCACCAAATAAGGTATCGAGAATTAAAGTACTCATTTTTATACCCTCAGTATCGATGCTTACTCAATATCGATAGTCATGATTCAATAATACAAGGTTAGATAATTATTGACAGCCGCGGTTTGACACTCCCTTAAAAAAAGGTTGCATTTACGAAGGACAGAGAAAGGGGAAGAATGCAATCCCTTGTTGCGAAAATGGTAGTAGAAAAGTATGCAAAGTAGGCAATTAGTAGTGAAATTACTTTTTTAAATTCTAATGTATTTGCAGGAAATCTGGCGTATTAAACGAAATATTGAACGAAATATCTACGTGAATTACGTAACTTATGCACTATTTAGCTGTATAAAAACTGCAAAAGGACTCAAAATTAAAATAAAACTACTATGAGATTTATGTAAACATCCAATTTAAAAACAGTTTATGTTTTCATCAGTGAAATGTGCTTCATATGCATATACAAATAAACATATTGCACAAAAGCTTATACTCCTATTTCACAACAAAGCTACACTTTTTTCAAGTAAATTTGCAAAGAAGCAACACGGTGCCACTGCTAAGGGAGCGGTGCGAGAGAGATAACTGTCAGTTTATCGAACCTTGTATTATTGAATCATGATCGATAGTATCTTTCGAACCCTACTTGAGATGAGTCCGAGTTACTGAATCCCAGCATTAGTCTACTCGAACATGTACCATACACGTGTGTATGTACGTCGGACGGTTTGTACAGGTATACATATTAATATGTATGCATAGTAGACGGATTGATTATGTTCGCAAAGTTGCACTCATCTCACATTATTAACCCTTTCCGCGCATTTGTACAATATATTTTACATTTAATTTTGTATAACATTGGAAGTGTGCTACTAAAAATCTTATTAATATTTTTGAAAACAAATTAAACTAAATGAAGTTTTGAACTGTCCCGAATGTTTACGTAAATTTCAAAATCGAAAACGTTTCAAAAATATTTTTAGAATTTAATTTAAAAATATACCATTTTATAAAATTCTAGTGACACGAAAGTGGTGGTATTTACTGTACAAAAAATGCGTGAGAGTCAAGGAAAATCATTAAGAAAGGCGCGTAGCAGGAAATATAAAAAGAATTTCATCATATAAAAATGCTAAATTAAACTATCATGATTTTAAATATTTTTTCCCGAGTTGTCAAAAAAAATTTACAATATATTGTACATTTACACTGAAAGGAAGTAAATGTCTTGTACTTTATATTATACAAGCATCCGCAGAGGTGGTTTTTGCCCTGGTTTTTCAAAAGTTTGTGTGCTGTTGTTGCAGTAGAGGGTAGGGTTTTGATTTCTTGATCTACTGAAGATTGAAAAACAGGGAAGCTTTATTAAAACGGGTCATTTTTATTTCATATTGTAATTGTATCTGAAATTTTTTTTTATTTATGTCATGTCCTTTTTTAAAGACAAGTTCAATATTTTCTTCAATGAACAAGGCGGATTTGCTGGGTTCAAATGAAGTCTACAAGAAACTTTATGTTGTTTGATTCTGCCGACCAGTATTCTGCAAAAGTATTGGCAATCATTGGTTTATCTGTGATTGAAGTAGAGTTAGAGGTAGTTGGGGAGAGAGTTAGTGAACATAATATTGTATAATTTTAAGCCACAAAATCTGCGAATTGTTGCCCAAACTTGGCGGGAGGGACTAAATAGTAGGGTTTATTTTTGACGTGTAGTCGGTCATTCCTTCGAATTTAGCTATTTTCACTTGCCTTTTGAATATCAAATTGGATTTCTTAAAATTTGTAATATTTTCCGTTATGATATTTCTTTTCAATCTATTCCAGCAACGATTTCTTTCCTTTTCCAGTTCGTAAAAATTTTTTTCCACCAGGGGACAGATTTTCTAATTTTAAAGCTGGTTTGAGAGATCGTTTCGTGTGCGCTTTGTATAAGAATTCTTTTTAAATTTGCGGTTTCCTTGTTTATATTATGACTAATGGGGATTTTGTCGTTGATTTTACTAGAGTTAAATCGAAATTTATCCCAGTCGGCTATATTTAATTTAAATTTGGGAGGACAATTGAGGACAATAGAAATTAAAATGGAGAAATTATCACTTCCAAATAGATTGGACTCGATTTCCCATTTTGATTGTAAGGCTATTATGGGCGTGGCGATAGTTAGGTCTATAGGGGAACCATTATTAAGAAGCACTAATCCCGACTGGTTTATAAATTTTGAAATTTTGTTGCCTCTAGCGTTATTCGTAGCACAACCCCAACTGATGTGCCAACTGTTATAGTCGCCACAAATTAGGCATGTTAGATTTACTGCAGGTTCTTTCCCGTACGCAACGCAGGATCCCGCGGGTGCCCAAAATAGCCCAGAAATCATTCCCGTACTCTACAAAATGGGTAATAGAGAGCGAAAATTGGAACGTATAGGATCGTAAGTATCTTCTTCTTCCTGCCCGCAACAGCCCGGACTTTTTCTCCAGGTAAAAATGGATAAAGCGTCAAAGTGCATATCAGCTGTTTTGTGTTTACATGTTGCCTGCATTTATTCGATGCTTTTAAGGAATAGTAAATGTATTTTCAATCTTTATATTCTTAAAATCAAATGTTTGAAACAAAAATTCAGTTTCCAAGAGTTTGCATTTAAGGGACAAAAACAAACACAACGCGATTGAGCTGTTTCTGAAATTCTGGGCACGAAATATGGTTTTTTGCGTTCCCGTACTTCTGGATTATGTTCCATTTTTGAGAGCAAACTTTTGGCTTATTCTTTAATTACTGAATTCGCTCCGGATTGTTAGGGAAAGAACCTTGTGTCGTACAGTGAGTGTAGTTCCGAGAGTTGAAACGGTTTGTAGAGTGGCAACCTCTAATATTCCACTGTAAAACTGTTAGTGCTGGAGTTATTGACATAGTTGTTAAAGTAGATAGCTAAAGAGTTTTTAGTTTGCTTACGATATATGCGATACCTTACGATATATACCTTAACCCTTAAATGCATGAGGTCAAGCCCCAATAATTAGGCCAAGCGTCCTCTATGTAAAATCACCCACTGAACACGAAATGGATACTAAGTTTTCGTGTAAATGCACCGTTTTCCAGGAAAAGCTCAAAGTGTGTGTTTTTCGAATTGTACCATATATGGTACACTATGCATTGGTGCCAAATAAGAGCGAATATTTTTTGTAAGAAAAATTTAATTCAGTTTATTAAAATGAAAGGAAACGAAAGTACATAAATAAGATTAATCCGTTTAAGTTAAGTTACCAGCAAAATTAGTGCAAAAAGAATTATTTCATACATATGTATGTACATACATAAATATAGAATTATTTTTAATCATTTTTATGATATTCTATGAAACAATTACGTTTATAATTTAACAAAGATAAACGTTACATTTTTGCATTTGAATATTGAACGGTTGTTCACGATTTGGTCCCCAACATGACATTTTAAATTTATGCATCTTGCACCACCTTGAACTACAGGAAGATGATCAATGCAGTCGAAACGTAGATTTGGTGGTGGTACATGTTCCTTTTGGGCACGAGAGACTGGCGTGATTGCTCCAGGTCGGTTTTTGTTCGTTTTCCTGTTAGCTGCCATATTCGCCAAAACATAAGATACTTCCAGACGAAATTCCTTTTGAGTCAATGGAATGTTGGGGTTTGCTTTTTTAAAAAGTAGCCAAGTACTGACCATGCAAAGATGCAATAGGTGATAGAATATTCTTTCCATTTTCTGCTTCTCAACGCAATTTTTAGGCGACCGAGGTGAGAATCCATAAGATCCACACCCCCCATATGGGGGAAAGAAATAGTTACTACTTTCTTCGCTTTTTTATCCCAGCGTTGTGTAGTCGGAACTTCAACGTCATTGGCATGTGCATTACGTAACGGTTTCATCCCAACGAAAGTTGAAACAAGATTAACTACCCGATTATCTTTCCTGGATAGATACGTTATAGTTCCTAATGCTGTGAGTACCTTGTCTTCGTAGATAAATAAGGTATAATAATAAACACTAATACACTTACCTGTAACATTTATCGGACAAACAATATAATGAATTCTGTTTTATTGACGAATAAAAATCACACTTCAAATATCTTTCAAAGTATAAAACTCAGAAAGCTGCGGCGATATTTAGATAAAAGTTAGTTTTTATGACTCCAACTTAGAGCAAACCAAAATGCTATACAGATTAATTTGATCGAACTACTAAGAATTTAAGGTGTGTACGATATATGGTACGCCATGCATTTAAGGGTTAATAATAAAACGTGTGCTGAGTGTACTTTTTTTGAGTCGACTTTCTGCACAGTTTTGATCGCTTGAATTTCCTTTTGCATGACAAATACTGGGCAGTTTCTGTTAAAAGTTGAGTGGGCTGAATCTGTGTAGTTGAGTTCCTTGCAGTTGTTGCAATTTGGTTCGTTTGAGCATATCTATACATATAATAAAATTGTAACAGGTCGATGTCTGTACATTATAGATATTAAAGAAAAATTAGTGTGGGGGGTCTTTATTAAAGCACCAGAAGCCAAATCAACCGTTTTTAGAATTTTTGTCTGTCTGTCTGTCTGTTTGTTCGCGCATCACTCGAAAACGAATGCATGGATTTGAATGCAGTTTTCACCGACGTATTGCTAGAGGTCTAACTTAAAATATAGGAAGAAAGAAATTAGAGAGTTGCCACCTGTTTGAAAATTGGAGTTTAAGTAAATTGAAAAGAAAAAATTAATTTTGCAATATGGGCGTCAAAAGAAAGAGGCTGAAGGACTACAGCCAAAAATATTTTTTTTAGAGTTGCCACCTGTTTGAAAATTTACATTTAATTTAATTTATAAGATAAATTGAAATTGCAATATGGGTATCAAACTGAAGGGGTTTAGGAAATTTTATTGCCGAAAATATTTTTAGGGAAGGCTGCCACCTGTTTGAAAAATTTTATTGTATTAAATTGATAAAATAAATGAAATCTATATCTACATCTATACATATAATAAAATTGTAACAGGTCGATGTCTGTACCTTATAGATATTAAAGAAAAATTAATATGGTGGGTTTTTATTTAAGCTACAGAAGCCCTATGAACAGTTTTTAGAATTTTTGAATCTCTGTCTGTCTGTATATTTGTACGCGCATCAGTCGAAAACATGCAATTGAATGGAGTTTTCACCGATGTATCGCTAGAGATCTAGCTTCCAATATAGAAGAAAAAATTGGAGAGTTGCCACCTGTGTTTAAAATTTCAGTTTAGGTCAATTGATACGGTAAAGTGAATACTGCAATATGGCTGTCAAAAGAAAGAAATTTACAAAGGCTTACAGCTGAAAATATTTTTGTGGAAGGTTGCCACCTATTTGAAAACTTTAATTTAATTTAATTGATAGCATAAATTAAATATTGCAATATTGGCATCAAACTAAAGACGATAGGAAATTTTAATCCTGAAAATATTTTTAGGGGATTTGCCAACTGATTGAAAGATTGTATTCATTGAAATTTGTAAAATAAATGAAATATTGCAATACGAATATTAAACTAAAGAGGATTAGGAAGCTTACTTTTGAAAATATTCTTGAAGCGGGTTGCCACTTATTTGAAAACTTTAATTCAGTTAAATTTATAATATAAACTAAGTGTTGCCATATGGGTATCAAACGAGAGTATTTGAGAATAATAAAATTGCAACAGGCCGATATCTGTACATAATAGATGATAAAGAAAAATTAATAGGGGGTTTATTAGATCAACAGAAGCCAAATCTAAAATTTCGGTATGTTTGTCTGTATGTTTGCAAGCGCATCACGCAAAAGCTAATGTATGGAATTAAATGCAGTTTTGCTAGAGCTCTAATTGAAAATATAGAATCCATTTTTTTTTTGTTTTAGTTTATCGTCGATCATTATTCCTAGGTATTTGAACGTATTAACTTTTTCCAGTGCGTCGTTGTTTATATTTAGAGTTAGCAACGCACCGTTCTCAAAATTTCGCCTTGATATAACCACAAACTTAATTTTTTTTTATTTCTGTGTGGAAGGTTTTTCGCTAAAAAAAATTAAAACTTTTCGTTGTTGCTCCCAAAAAATTAAGAAATCTGAGACGTCACGTTTTACAATTTCATACAGTTCTCTTTACAATGCATTTCACTAAACTACTAAACGGCTGCATCGACTTGGTTCATATTTGGCAACACGTTGAAAATAAATATTCTGACCAAAAATTTACTCGGTATTTAGCTCGGGATATTCCTAAAATTCTTATACAGACTAAAACGTAAAAAACCAATATATCACTAAAACCAATTACGCTGGGGAACTGAAACTTAGCACTGATGCATATATTGCAAATGCATTGGGAAAGGGGGCGTGGCTCCTTCCTTCCATGCAAACTGAACTGCTCATATAGCTTATGTCTGGAACTGCTTACGCTAACGTCCTGAAATTCTACACAGCTACATATGTTATCAATACCGTAGTTATGGCGAAAAGTGGTAATTATTGGAAAGGCTGGATCGATATACATTTACGTAAACGCGCAAGTATCACTCGATTGGGAACCATTTTCTCCTAGATTTATAAATCCCATTGAACTATTCTAACTTTGTCTTTAATTTTCAGTAAGGTAAAATTTTTGTGAAAATTTTGAAGAATTTTTTTAAGTTTTTCACAAAGAATGGAGCTTTGCTTTTACGAGTTTCGCTATAAACTGTCCTATCTACATACCTATTTGCATAAAATGATAGCCGTTTTCGTTGTTCGGAATAAACTCAAAAAACACTGAATAGAGTTCCGTCAGATTGTCGGAGGTTATCTTACATACATATATGGTCCAATTACATGCTACTATAAAACTCGCTAGGTGGTGCTGGAGTAGAGTTATTTATAAAAATCGTATTTATTAACCGATTTCGTTCAAATTTTAAATGTGAGCTATGTACCTGTATGATGGAAAATTCTTTTGATTAAAATTTACCTGATTAGTGCCGCTGGAGTTAAGGTTGAAATTCATAACACGTATTCATTTTATGGTAAACAATGGTTTTGCAGAAAATGAACCCAATGGATGGCGCTGCAGATGAAATGTATAGAAACCCCGTGTGGTTGGTCTGCTTTGGCACTATGTTTAAGTTATACGAATTTAGTTTTCAGATGTCTAAATGAAGGATGGGGTTAAGTTTTTCTGACGCCCTCATGCACGATCATGCGGTCTTGCATCTATCCAGAAATCAGTTCATAAATTTTACCACGAATTGTAAAAGTGGTGAATTAACAAGGAAAGATCACCGTAGGTATATCAATTGCTTCATTTGAAAGATACTTAAGAGATCACACGACTCATTTAGCAATGTACCGGAAAACTTTTCATCCTGTGGGACAGCGAGGATTCTTGGCCCTCCTATAACAGAAAACGCACTTCTGTGCTCTTGAGTTTCCCTATAAGAACTTTTATTGGCATACGCATCGCACCAATGTTGTAGTTGCAAGATCTTACAAAAAGATTACGCATGCCAGAGATCTCACAGGTGGAAATAAGACCATCGGTAAAGCTCATGACACCGAAAGGGATTGGTATTCCATATGGTATCACAGCATGACTATTATTGGCCTATGTATGAGGAGGATACTGCGCCTTAGTGGTTTCAACTTAAATAAAAAATTTTGACTTTACAGACTAATTTTGTTTTTAAACGCTCTTTTGCATTGGCCAACGCAAAAGCTCTTATTAGGCGCCGCGAAGTAAGCGGGCATTGGCTAGTTTCATTTAAAATTACGTTTATGTGACTGATATTTCCACAGCTTGCACAGAGTTGGTTACCTTTAAAAAATTTAGTAAGGTGACCAAAGCGCAGGCATTTTTTGCATCTTAATGGCAAGGGGATGTAGGGTCCAACATTTGTTATTTCGTAACCGATAGAGATTTTATCCGGTAGGGTGAGAGAAGAAAATGTTAAAATGATGAGTCCAGTCTCGACTAGATTCTCATTTTGCTTTTTGAGTATTTTTTTTTTACTTCAGTGATGTTTTGTGTTTTGAGTTCGCTTAAGATTCTTCCGTTATTCCTCTTACGTCGCTGTTGTAAATGACAACTTTGCTATAGTTTAGTGTTAAGGGTGCTTAGTTTTAAGAGTTGGACGGCTTGTTTGGTGTTCGTTTCTTATTTTTTAGCACATACCAACTTCACCGCTAACACAGTCGATGATTTTTTTTAATTAGGAAGGGAGAGACCCAACTGAGAGTTTCTTGACTATTAACTCTTTGGACTAACAAGTACTTTGGGCCCGGCGATTTATTTTTAAGTTCTTTCGTATTATTGTTTGCAAAAACAGTGAACAAGAAGGTTTTTGTTTGGCAATATCAGGCGGTTCTTCTTCGATTTTTGTTGCTTGGATTACACTTCACTATTCCACTGTGCCCAAATAAGAGTTGTGTCTATTTTTTGCTTTTGTTTTGTGAGTTTGTGGTACGAGTATGTAAAGTTTTTGTTATGGAGGATGTTAATATGTATGTGATGTTATTCGTTGTTTTACTTTGTTTGTGTTGGGTATCTTTCACAAAAGCAAACGATTGAAAAAAGAGCTGGCTGTAACACATCCGAATTGGTCAGACGTCACGATTTAACTTTGTTTGAAGGTTTATTAAAACGGGTCACTTGTATTTCATATTTTATTTGTATCTGAAATTTTTGAAAATTTCTTTCTATAATTCTCTTCTCATGGAGAAAATTTAAAGTTTTTAATGCGAATCTTAACTAAAGATACTTAATAAGATATAAAATATTCATTCCAACATATCTGAAATAAAATCAATTATTTTTTACATACGTAAGTTCATTTTCAATGCCATATAAGTTTTATTCCGTCAAACTTAGTAAAATATTGATTGAGTTTTCTTGAGTGCTTTTACTCCTTTGCGGACCTTTGTACAATGCAAGGGTGCTTTATTCCCTTATAAAACGGGAGCGAAAATTAAGAGAAGGGAATTTTTAAACATTCAGCCTTATCGAGCCATTTTCAAAAGACCGTCAGCATTCTAAATCTCTTCGAAGGAGCCTTCGGATTCAAATACAACAAATATTATCAATCCAGGACATTCGAGCTTCACCTAACTCAAGGCTTCCAAAACCTGCTCGATGTGAGTTTTGCGACAGGAAAAAGGACCGAGAGACGTCCAAGGTCTGCGCAAGCTGCCACTTACCCTTGTGTGAGGAACATAGGGCTATGATTTCCTGGCAATGCGTGGAAGGAGATTAAATGAAATGAATAATTTTCTTACATTTTGAAGTTTTTAGCTAAGCTAAGTTCGCTCATTGTTTTTTATGAATTGATTATTTTTATGATCTCTTATTATATTGTTTTTAGTCTTAGGTCTTTTCAGAAATCTAACTTAGTTTTTCAACATATATATATTTTTTTTGGAGTGCAAAGCCTAGTTTTGATAAACATTTTCTTTATGTCAATAAAAGCTAACCATGCAATTATACTATCAGGTACCTTTAAAAAATTCAATAAGACATTTCATTTTAATTTTATTTTATCTAAACACTTCAAACAAAATATAAAAAAAGCTTTAGCTGTGTGTTTTAAAAGCAAGTTTTCATTTGGGGTGTGTCGCTCACGTCAAAAAAAGGTTAAGTTAAAGTAGTTTAACAAAAGTCTAATTTTTTTGTCATCACCCGTTAGATGCACCTTTTCGAAATTTTTTACTTTGCCTTCCATCTCCCTTTAAATAGCTAATAAGATTTGAATTTGGCACCTTTTTACAACTTCACTTTTTCACTTTCCGATCCGCCTACTTTTTCCAAAATTGCATTTTTTGATTTCTTGCAGGCGATGTTTCTAATAATTGGGTTTAAGACAGTTGATTTGTCGAGAAATAAGTTATCTACATATAGAATACGCGAAAGGATTTTTTGTCCAGGTCATCAGATCTGCACCGTTCGTACGATTTTCAAAAGTGAGATGTCAAATTAAAGAGCTTCGGATGTAGATGTGCAATAACTTTTTACTTTTTCTAAAAGAGTTACCACCTGTTAAATAATTACACACAAACTATTTAATAATCAATGTCCTTAGATCCGCACCATTCGTTCGATTTTCAAAAGTGGGGTGTTAAATGAAGGGACTGAGGCTGCTACTTTTCCGTAAAGAGTTGCCACCTGTTTAAAAAATATTCGATTTCAGTTTAAGGAATTAGGTAACCGAATAAGGTATCAGCATACGGGTGTCAGAAAAAAGAGTTTTGAGAAGGTAGTAGTTTGAAAGTATTTTAAAGAGGGTTGAGACTGAGGCTGCTACTTTTCCGTAAAGAGTTGCCACCTGTTAAGAAATTAAGCTCAAATTATTTAAAAAAATAAATTGATTTTTACAATAGATATTGCTTTAAAGGGCTTTATGTCTTAACTACGTGTAGGAGGGTTGCCACATGTTTAAAAAATATTCGATTTCAGTTTAAGGAATTAGGTAACCGAATAAGGTATCAGCATATGGGTGTCAGAAAAAAGAGTTTTGAGAAGGTAGTAGTTTGAAAGTATTTTAAAGAGGGTTGCCGCCTATTTGAGAAGTCGAATGAAATTATTTTATACCCAAATGGGTGTCATATGAAAGTTTTGAGAAATCTGCAGAATATTTTTGATGTGTTTGAGGGTTGTCACCAGTTTAAAAGGTTAAATTCAAATTATTTAATAAGTTAAATGAATTCTTAAAACATGGTTATTAATTGAAATAGGTTAAGAATCCTTTATTTTTTAAACTATATTTAGGAGGGTTGCCACAAAATTAAAAAATAGAATTCAACTTAATGCATCAGTTACTTGAAAAATGTATAACAATGTCAGACGAAAGATATTTAAGAAGATTTTAGTTTGAAAATAATTTTGAGGAGGGTTGCCGCCTGTTTTGAAAGTGGAGTTTAGCTAATTATACACAATTTATGTACATGCAATTTTAAAATATGGGTATCAAACGAACGAGCGTTAAAAAATATTTAGTTTGAACATTTAGAATTTTTTAGGGTGTCAGAAGAGGGTTGCCACCTGTTGAAAAAATGCAATTCAAATAATTTAGTAAGTCAAATGGATTAATTAATTTCTTAACTGTATTTAGAAGAGTTGCCATGTGTTGAAAAAATCAAATTCAACTTAAAAAGATTTTAGTTTCAAAATAATTTTAAAGGGGTTGCTACCTATTTTAAAGTCGAATTTGTTTTACTTATACACGAGCTAAATGAAATATTGAAATATTAATGTCAAGCGATAGAGTTTTTGGAAAACTTTAGGCTGATAATATTTTTAATTAGCCAAATTAAAGAACTGGGATTTTACATACATGCGCATAAATTTTATTTTTTGAAGTGAGAACCTTTTTAGCGGTACAGAGTGATTTGAAATTTGATGCATTGAAAACCGACACCTTGCGAGACCTCTCATCACTCAGAAATGGTTTAGATGAATCATTAGGAATATTTTTTGAAGTTTTTAGATAGGGCTTCACCTTTGTAAAAAGGTTAGTTAAATTTTGGCGTTTTAACGCCATGGGGGGTCACTAATATTTCTTATCTTCTGACCGAATAAATTTTGTGTACTATTTTTTTCGTTACTTGTTACTATGTTCTAATTGAAAAACGTGAAAGAAACCTCATCCAAATATATTGAACTAAATTCGTTAGCTTTTTATCTGCAAATGTTGTGCCAAAGAATTTAAAAAACTTACCGTTTTCTTCTCCTTTATATATGTAGGTGCAGCGAGGGCCGCATCATGTCCGCCGATACAAAAGGATGTGTGGATCGCAACGAATGTCTCGATCTACCTTGCTTAAATGGAGCTACGTGTATTAATCTCGAGCCTCGCCTGCGTTATCGCTGCATCTGTCCGGAAGGCTATTGGGGTGAAAACTGCGAGTTGGTGCAAGAAAGTCAACGGCTCAAGCTTAGTATGGGCGCGCTAGGTGCTATCTTCGTATGTTTGGCCATCATATTGGGTAAGTAAAGTTTTGCAGTGTAAGAACACACTACCATGGCTAGGATTTTGGCGATCTAAATCCTAGCATGAAAATGAGAAAGTGACTCAAAAGTACAAAGAGTACAACTCCACAAAAAGCTTTTCAAGCGATTGGCGCTTTTCAGGCTTTCAGCTACACAATTCAGCTATTGCTGAAAGCCTGAAAAGTGCTCAACGCCTGAAAATCTTGTTGTGGAGTTGTACTCTGAGTGTCCTGAAATGGCTGAGATGTTTAAATTTTATGAGTATATTTTTCAACACTTTTTTGACACCAAAGTTTTTACCATTTATAATATTAAATACATACCTAACTTTAAATATCAGAATTTACCCCATATTCTAGATCTCGAATTTTCGTACTTCATAATTCGTAGCTCCGCTACGAAAAATAAAAAATCGGCATGCTGCAACCCTTGCAGAAAAATGTGCACCATTTTCAGCTATCAATTGTTTTTCGAAGTCAGCTGTATGAAGGAAAACAAAGTGGAAAGGAATCAAAACAGCACTCATCAAGTGCTTATTTATAGTAAAATTGTTTATTTTTAAATTTTTTTGCAGAAAACAATGGATTCTACTGCATTTGTAACTATAGCAGCGTAGTAAGATCGCGATATGGAAATTAATTCACAAAGCTATGCGGAGCTGTCGGGCATAGTTGCCATGGACGCATCTATGTATGTCAGCTTCTGGTTGAATTGCTGAACCACAAGCCGTAACTCCTCTTATACCTGAAGAACTGATTCTCAACCCAGTTAATTCAAAAACAGCATCTTCCAAGCTATTTTGTTAGGTTCACCACCAGTTGCGCTTGCTTCCGCCTTCGGCCACGCTTAGGGATTATAATCCTTAATAAGTAGAATTCACCGCTCTATGTTGCCGGAGAAGAGGGGCGGAAGGTATACAACGTTTCTTGTGCACATGGGCGTAGCCAGAACGAAATTTAAGGGGGGGCATACAAAAGCAAAATCGAAACCAATAACTTACTTACTAAAAAATTGTTTATTATAGCTTAAAATTATTGTAACCGATAGAGGTAAATATGTTGTTCAAAAAATAAATAAACAGATGTTCACAAAAGTTGATATAAAACTATTCGTCGATTTAAATTGTTAGCTTTTTACTGAGCATGTTTATTTTACGAGGAGGAAGCATCGAAAGGCTAAACCCATCAGTGTGAGTCTTTAACCCAAACTAAACTTCCTACCGTCATGTACCGTTCCCCTCCCGGTACCACCGTCAAGGATTTCGTTGGGGTTATAACTCTGTGTGACTGATAAGGTTATAGATATATTCTCTTCTTCTTCTTCTTATTTGGCGCTGTAACCGCCAATGTGATTTTGGCCAACTGACGCCAGTTGGAAATGCCAAGTGAAGCCAGAATACTTTCAGAGGTGGGGCGTTGGTGTCCATTCGAACGACATGGTCAAGCCAGTTGAGCCGCTGTATTTTAATTCGCCACATACCAGCACGGGCATGATGAGTGACTTATAGTGTTGTTTTCGTACGTCGAGNAGCCCAGAGCCTTGGATGCCTCGTTCCTCCCTTCCATCGGGGCATTGGCACATATGAATGAGAAGTTGAAGAATCTCGCTTTGATGCGGATTGTGGCTAGACTTTCGTCCGCTANGAGAGAGGACTTTACTTCTGAATGTCCTACTCAGTCCAAAGCAGTACTTGTTGGCAGAGCGATTTTGCGTTGGATTTCCATGCTGACATTATTATCGGTGTTAATGCTGGTTCCCAAGTAAACGAAATTCTCTACTTTCTCGAAATTGTAACTGTCAACAGTGACGTCGGTGCCAAGGCGCGAATGTGCTGACTGTTTGTTTGNTGTAGTAGACGTCTCAAGGCTCCACGCTTACCTTCCTCGCCCCGTCCATCGCATTTCGTGGATGGCGGGGTTGTCAGCCTTTATTTTGCCTAGGACATCAACCAGCCGGGCAGAGGCACCATCCTGATTAAGGGTCCGGATATTCCAAGTGCATACCCTAAAATCAGAGTCCTTCCTTTGTTTGCCGTGATCGTCATCAAAAGAAAGGGGTNATAGCCCTGTCTGAAACCCCGTCTGGGGACGAACGGCAACAGAGCAAAGCTGGTAGTATTGCTCAACGAAACTCCTTTTAGTGCTGTCGAAAGCGGCTTTAAAGTCGACAAATAGGTGGTGAGTNTCATCAAAAGAAAGGGGTATCATCCGAGGCATGTGTTGTTTTTCATTGGGCAGGGGTTTAACGTGGCGGGACCCAAACACAGCCCATGCGGGTCACTCCCAGTTGAATGGCAGTCAAAAGCTTTGCAGTACTGGGAAATGTCCAAAACATAGTGGTCAAAAGCGAATATCTCAACTAAACCCTGATGTATTTTTTAAATTCATAGCTCTACATACCTGTATAGNATCAGCTGACAGGCATTCAGCTCAAGCAGCCTTGGCACTTTTCGTCATAGTCAGGCGCTGGGATATCGACTCCATCGTCATCGACTGGGACCTCGGGTTGTCTTCTCCACTTCTTTCAGTGCATCTGCCATTAAAAAGGGTCGAAGAGTGNCTGATTTTGTTTTGTCACACTTAACAAGTAAACGTCTTGGCTGTTCACCCAACCGGTCTATAGTTTTATCAATAATCTCANCTACATACCTGTATAGTAAACCAAATAGCAATGTGGGGACGTATTGAATATTTTGAGTATGCAGATTTTTTATGCTGGTATATTCATTTATGCTAAATATATGTATTACCTGATTTTGTTTTGTCACACTTAACAAGTAAACGTCTTGGCTGTTCACCCAACCGGTCTATAGTTTTATCAATAATCTCAGATTGGTTCGGTGATACAAAACTTTCGGTGTACGCCTAGAAAAGACACAAACCTAAAGAAAAAGTAAAAAACAATTGAACTATTTTTCCTCATTGTCGACTGCAGCCAGGTTTTTACCATTTTTAAATGGAAGTGCTTTGAAGTTAGAGAGAATAACTTGATACAGAACCGGATGATCCACATATCCACTTTTTAAATCAATTTACTAATTATTTTGTTAGCGTTGGGAGTATAATTTGTTATACAGTATATATTTAGGAAAAACCTTGAAAGTTAGGGGGCCGAAATTATCAAGCAAGCATTTAGTGGTACTATTTTTGAATATCTAGGCAAAAATTTGGGGGTTAGGGGGCCCGGGCCCCCCTGCCCCTACCTGGCTACGCCCATGCTTGTGCATATACATAACTCCAGCTACGCCTTCCAAAGTATTTTTGCGCAGAATCACATTGAAATTTACAAAAAAGTGCACAGCTCAAACCAAATTTAATAATTACGAAGTGCTCGGAAGTTTGAAACCCTTACTTTAATTTAAAGTTTAATCCTTTGACTACATGTGTATCTATGTTAAAGCTTTTAGATTCGGGTCATGCGTTTGGACACAGTCACCCAAAATCATTGGACAAATAACTAAACCATACCCAAGTTTCTCGATAAGGGGCAACAAACATTCTTTTTGTTCGTTCATATGTATAAAGCAGTGCATAAAAATATGCGAACATAAATGCGAAAGGCAAATTTATCTGTTTTAAAGAGCACCACTAATATTTCCTCCAAACACACAGCGACTTACATATTTTTGCTTAATTTTTATCTCGCTTCCGACACAGAAATGTTTTCGTACAAAATTACGCAAAAAAGCTGTAAATTTCTTACTCGCTTGTTTTTAGGCATGCCATTCTTTCGAATTTCGTAAGTTCGAAAATACGATTCGGATTGCAGCATACCATTTCGATTCGTAGCAAAATCCGAATACGAAAGAGTTGCAGAATAGGGGTGTTAATGTTAATAAATATTTAAGCTGTAATGAACCCGCTTTATCCGGTCTATAGCTAGGCCGTGGAATAACACAAACGATTATAATGACAAAGATACTACATACTTCTTTTTAACTATATTCTAGTAAAGGGAATTTCACATCACCAGGGTTGCCATTTATTTGTTTGCCCTCCCGCCAGATTTATAAACAAAAATCGCTGGAATCCCGCTGAATCATTTCAATTCTCTAAACTCTTACGAAAAAATAGTAACAGTTCAATGTTATTTGATAAAATGAGAGATGAAATGTTTATCAAAAAAAAAAACAATAAATTGTTCATCAAAAACAAGATAAACAAATTCATTCTTTAACAAAAACAAACGGAACAGCGCTATATGCTTGTATAACCAGCATTGGGATTTTATAGCACTAAATATACCCTTATTAGTAGCTTTGATTTCGATAAATCCAAAGGATTAAAAATTGGCCATAAGAATGTCGGCTTCGTTTTCGTGATTGTTGAGCTTGTTGGAGCTTGTAAAATGTAGTCAATGTAAAACTTTTCAATGTAAAGCGTTTCAGTCTCATCGATTTACAGTGCAAAATGTAAATGTAAAGAGTTGCGATCATTATGAATAAAATCGCCAAAAACTAGCTAAGAGCTCCTAAATAAACATTAAAAATCCCGCTTGTCACCGAATTCTAAATTTTACCGCTAAGTATAAAATAAAGTCGCTAGGTCTAGGGGGAATATCACTAAAATGGCAGCACTGCATATCACGTGTACTGCTCAACTGTACGCTTTTCACACCTATATACTCACACATTATTGCAAACTCTTTTTTTTTTAGTGTGGTAGAATCGGCAAAAAAATTAGGTAGATTTAAACAAGATGTGGTAGATTCTCCAATTCATATTTTTATTGGGCATACATATGTATGTATATCGTATTCACATACATAGTGCGTAATTAAGAATTAAGTTTTTGTGTGTGTTTTTTCCAGACTTAAAATTTCTGCCAGTCAGAACGGCAACTCATTTTATTAAGTTGATAAAATATACGATCCTTTAACAAACTTATATTTTTGAGTATGTATAATTAAACCATAAGAACTCCTTTCCATTGCATAATACTTTAGCAAATACATATATCTAAATATTCTAAAATATTAAAATGTTAAAGCACAGATACATTTAAAGCCAAATTCATAATATGTGTACCTTTTTAGAAATTGATTGATTACACAGGTTTAAGAAAAGAAAAAAGTTTCTGCATATTGAACCAAACCTCTATATCCCTATGTTCACGTCAGATTCGAGGTTATTTGAAGGTCAAGTAGGGAAAAATTCATTGAATATACCTGAACATTCAATACAGTTCTTCTGAATTTGACCTTGGCATGACCTCTAGATGACCTTGAAGAATCCAAGGACCCCCATTCAGCGACAACAAAAACCTATATATATGAATTTTTATTTTTATTAAATAAATTATATTTCCTATTTGACCCTCAAATGACCTCGAACCTGACATTATGGAGGTTAACAGATCTCAGATTCGGATTCAGCGAGTCGAAATTACCATATACAGTGAACCATCTCCCTTGGGCGGACATTTTTTTCTATACCAAGTTTTAAGTATAAATTTCAGAACAAATTACTCTCTCTTAAGCGGACACTCTCTTGGTCGGACGCGGACAGTTATTTTGCATCAAATTGACACAAAAACCTCTATTGAGCGGACGTGAACCTCTTATCAACGGACATTAAGATTTCTTTTCATAACAAATCAAATAAAAACCTCCGTTGAGCGGACGCGAGCTCCTCGTAGGCGGACTACTAAATGGAAAAGGGGGAATTCCCGCATAAAATGTAATTTTTATGCACACATTTAGTTTGGTTTGCGCGTGGTTTAGGTTCGTTATTTGAAGTACCAGAAACCCTTGGAGAATCCAATTCCAATTCTGATGAATTTATAACAATAGATAATAATAAATACATGGACCGAAAATTTAGATTCCTGGTTGGATTTTGTTACTGATAAAAACATGAAAACTATTTATGAAAAAGGTACTGACACTGAAAAAAAAAAATAAAATAAATAAAACTTACGTAAATCGAAGATTTCCCAGTATGTAATGAATCTATGATTTTATGTAGTTTATGGACTGAAATGTAATATTTACACATGTATTTCATGTGTGATGATGAGAAGTTGATAAAATTTGAACTTTATGATTTATTTTATACTACCGGGCCTCGTATGCGCGAGGCTTCGCCACGCCCTGAATGTGTAGATATTAAATAAGATGCGATTAACAACTAAACAGGTTGCAACCCTACTAAAACATAATATATAATTGCGCAACTGGAGGCCAAGCTCTTTCATTTGATAGCTTTGCGACGTTAAGCTTTCCTTGCATATTTGAGCGAACATTTTTTGCTGCACAGAGGCGGGTGCTTATCTTGGCTGCAACAAGATAGTGGTCCGAGGCGATGTTTGGACCTCGGAGTGTACTTACGTCCATAACAATGGAAGCATGCCTTCCGTATATCACAACATGATCGATTTAGTTTCCATTTTTCGATCCGGAGACAGCTGCGTATCTTGGTGAATCTTTCTATGCTTGAACCTAGTACTGCATACTACCATGTTTCGGCCCCGGCGAAGGCCGTTGTCGGACGTTTTGTCGTGGAGGCTGAATTTTCCGATGGTGGTTCCAAAGATCCTTTCCTTGCCCACGCTGGCATTGAAGTCGCCAAGCACGATTCTGATATCGTGGCGGGCGCAGTGCTCGTACGTGCGCTCTAAGCGCTTACAGAAGAGATCCTTGGATACCTCACCTGGCGTGGCGCAGACGAGCGAGATGTTGAAGGATGTCGCTTTGATGCGGATTATGGCTAGACGCTCGTCCACGGGAGTGAACGACAGTACTCAGCGACGGAGTCCTTCTCCCATCACAAATCCAAAACCGAATTTGTGCTCCTTTACATGGCAGCTGTAGTAGACGTCGCAAGGCCCCAGGTATTGTGTGCCTTGCCCCGTCCAACGCATTTCTTGGATGGCGGTGATGTCAGCTTTTGTCCTTACGAGGACATCAACCAGGCGGGCAGAGGCACCTTCCCCATTAAGGGTCCGGATATTCCTGGTGCAAGCCCTCAAATCGTAGTCCTTTAAACATTTGCCGTGGTCGCCATCATAAGTATGTTTTTTTTTCACTTTATCTCAACAGCTTCTGTCAGTTGAAACTGTAATTAGCAAATAGTTTTTGTCCTTTTATCAATACGGCTTTACTCTGATTCTAAAGAGTTTTATTGTGGCGAAAATAACTATGCGTGGAATAAGACCACTGGACCACATAAAAATAAAACGCGCCAATAACTTTACCTCTGAGGTGGTGTGGAAAAAAGTTTTGAGTAGCTTCTCCCTTTCCGCTGCATTGAGCGCGTTGTTGGTCGAGATCTACACGTCGTACGTAAACATATAAATAATGCGTTTATTGGAAATTTTGTCCTCTACAACTTGCCACTTATTTCAAATAGAAATTGCTCAAAATTCGAAAAAACCGCGCCACTTGCCTAATTTTGGGCATTTTTTGCATATTATTAGCAATAAATAATTGTATAAAAAAACTGATAGGCACATGAAATTTGTAGGGAATCGGATTTTCAACAAATTTGCTTCCCTTTTTTCGCGAGAAATGCAAAATTCGCTCGCAAATCGTAAAAAACATAAAATCCAAGATGGCGGACACTTCCCATATCGCCATTGGGGGAAAAATTTTAATTTTGTGTTCACCGTAACAGGAGACACCTAACTGCGTCAAAAAATTTCTTCCCGGAAAGTTTTTTATTCTTACGTTGATTTTGGTCTATAGTGATCGGGCTATTTCCCACTGGGTACAAACATACATATACATTAGACTGCATCACTCCCCATACAAAAAAAAAAAAAATCGGTACTATTTTTCCATTGGAATTATAAAATCTAATATATTTTAAGACGTCCACCAAAATATTTCGGAAAAATATTAAGATTTACGTGAGCTGGACCGATTTGAAAATACCTCTAAAAATGGAGTTTTTTATGAATAAAAATAGTTTCTTAAAGTTTTTTTTTGAAAAAATCCCCTCAAATAACAAAACGGTTTAAGCTTACAAAATTCGCATAAAAACATTTAAAAAAAATAAAAAAAATTTAACGGAATCGTAATGATGAGATTTTTGATGCTGTTTTTTAACTTTTTTCTAAGATTGGTATAAGAAAAACTTTAATAACTGAACCTAAACTCTTCCGATTTAGAATTGTGAGGTATCATTGGAAAGGTATTTTTTCACCCTTTTTATTTCTTTGCTAACAAACTCATTCAAAGGATGAAAGAGAAAGGTAGGATGACCGAACGTCATTCAAAGTTGAATTAAGATGTGTTGGTATTTGAAAAAAGTAAAAAATTGGGACACGAATTACATTTTTTAACAGAAATAAAAACAGTGTGAAAATAACTTTCTACTGAGATCCCATAAGTCTAAATCAGAATAGTTTTGGCCCAGTTATTCAAGTTTTTCGTAAATCAATCTTTGAAATAAGTAAAAAAAAACAGCATCAAAAATCTCATTCTTACGATTCCGTTGAGAAGATTTTTAAATATTTTTATGCAGATTTTTTAAGCTTAATCTGATTTGTCATCTAAGGGGACTGCTTTCAAAAAGTTCTTTAAGAAACTATATTTATTCATAAAAAACTCCATTTTGGGAGGTATTTTCAAATCAGTCCAGCTCTTTTAAATCTTAATATTTTTCCGAAATATTTTGGTGGACGTTTTAAGATATAATAAATTTTGCAATCCCGGTGGAAAAACCGCGACTTTTTTTGTGATGCAGTCGAATTCGTATAAGATGAAAGCAAGAGTATAAAAACAAGAAATTAAACAAAGTAATACTAACTAATTATACGCACAATGACTGTATGAATAACAACAAACACATCATTTTGACATAAAGTATCACGTATGCGAAAATCTCAGCTGCTCCGGTAACACCACCTCAAAGCAAATTCATGCAAGGTGATGTTGTCAGAAATGCTGTAATGTATAAGCCTAAAACCATGCAACATACAGCCAATTGCAAGTAATCAGTAAAGTAAAAAAGTCTACCGCTCCATGGTAAGCAGGGGTGGTTTAATCCCTATTTCAATTACCTTCGATAAACTTATATAGGTATCACGTCCAATTTCGAAAATTCCTTAATAATGTTACTTCTTTTCAAGGGATTGTTGCTAATATCAATTTTGTGTAAATTAGCGTCCTTAAATTTCGAAATATCGAAGTTTCAAGCATTTCTGAAATTTACCGTTGTGGGCGTAATTTTAGTCCGATTTCAATAATTTTCAGCGTTTTGCTTTTATGTGGCAAGCACAATAATTGTGCCGAACGGTTTCCGAGATACACATATCGTCGCCTGGGTAAAAGATTGTCGTAAGCGCATTTCGACGAATTTTAGTTATAGATGCAGTTATATATTTTGAAATAAGGTCTTTCGATTGGTGCTATCAGTTTTTAAATATCTCCTTTAGTTTCCCAGATAGTAACTACAATTTTTTCGATCATTTAGTAAAAATTTAGTTAGTGATGCAGTCATATTAAACAATATCTTAAAAATGGCGTTCTCAATTTTTGGATATCTCCTTTAGTTTCCGAGTTATTGAGTAAAAAGTGTCGTTAATTTAGTAGAAATTTTGATCACATTTTGTCGTATTTCACACAAAGTGGCTGCCAAATTGTGGACAATTGACGCTTACGACAAAATTTTACTAAACTTCATAAACTCAAAACTAATTAACAATAAATATTACAAATGGAATAATTTAAGACTTTTGTGAACTAGTAACATTTTCAGAGGCTTTGGAGAAAATCTATCTTCGCGTTTTTGAGAATTTGCATTCCTACCTTCAATCGCTATTTCCCACAACCTGCCGAAATTAACATACGACAATCTTTTACCCAGGCGACGATATGTGGCCATTTTCCAAAATTTTAGCATAAACATATTTTGTGCTAAAGAATTACTGCAAACATCAATTTTTAATAAATTAGCTTCGGTATTTACTGGTTTACTATTTCGTATTTCTCTAAATTGCCGTTATATGGGATGTGGGCATGGTTATTGTCCGATTTATAAAAGTTTTAGTCATTTGGTATGTTGTACCAAGGCCAATAACCTTGCCCAGTTTGAGGGAAATTGGTGGAGCGGTTACCGAGATATACACGTAAGTGGGCGTGGCTACGCCCATTTTCCAAAAATTTATAATATCCTTATTTTCCGTCTAAATATCATCGTAAATATCAATTTTGAGTGAATAAGTTTAAGTAGTTACTAAAATATAGCAGTTTTCGTATTTCTGAACCCTCCGTTATGGGAGGTAGGCGTGGTTATTGTCCGATTTTGCCCATTTTCAATACCGTCCGTCCTACGCCCGAAAGAAGTGCACGTACCAAGTTTCGTTAAGATATCTCAATTTTTACTCAAGTTATCGTGTGCACAGACGGACAAGACAGTCACCACTTATTCATTTCTTTTTTCATTCTGATTATTTATGCATACATTTTTCTATATCCATCTCGATTCGTTTTGCCTGTTACAACCGTTACCATGAATCCCATGGCAGTAATGCTACTGATTATAATTATTTAGAAGATGTGCCGGAAAACGGGTCTCTTGTAATAGATTCTGAAGTCGAAATCAGATTATTTTAAATCAAGATAAAGGACCCAATATGGCTGATACACAATAACATAATACAGCGTATTGGGTGGACTATATTGGATTGTGAAAATCTGACTTCAGATTCGCAATTGACGACCCCAAAATTCCCGAATAACCAATTTGGTACAAATCGGTTGATTTTCGGAAATTCCTTCCGCCATCTTGGATCCTCCATTTTGATTTTTTCAAATATGACTTCAGATTCGTGATCAGCGATACCAAAAATCCTGTAGATCAAATTTTGATTTTCAAAAATTCGGCTACCATATTAAATTTTTCACCGCCATATGGAATCGGCCATGTGGGATTATGTCAACCTATAATTCCAGCTTTTTGAGGGCGCCCATCAGCTAAAATTTACGCCGAAAACTGACCCGATTTGTTGTAATTTTTTTTTACAAGCTTTTATTGCTATTCATTCGATTTGCCTCCGGCTTCCGGCCACCGTATTGAAGCCGCCATATTGGATTTTTCAAAGGCGCACTCGAAATAAGAAAGTAGATGCTCTAAGCCTTAAAATCAGTCCTTGGTTGATTTTTTTGGTTGCTTCTAATTTCGGACGTAGCTCTTATCCGGTTAACGCGGATTGTCCCATATATATGTATGTATATATGAATGAATTTAGTTCGCTAAGGGCCGAATTCACAGTTCATAGTTAAACCATTGCACAGTGGTCGCCTTTGTAGGGAGAGCTGGACAAAATTAAATTTCTCAGAAAGGGATGAACCTATCGAAACCAAATTTTGAACATTAGTGTATCACTATAAGGCTTTCTGCACATTGGTCGTCCAATCATGGTTGCTTGATCGTCACAAACACGATGCAACGATTACATGACGACTACACTTTCGCACACTCGTGATATTTCAATTTATTTGGCGTCTAAAAATTCACTTAGAACAGGCATTTTCTGTTTTTCTGGTTGATATTTTCGCGAAATATTTACAGAAAGCTGCAATTTTAAAAATATGGACTGTGCTGCAACAATTTTAGACCAAATTTTTCATTAATCTCTCTTCTTTTCTTTTCCTGATATGTGTTTTGTGCACTCAGTCACTGTTTTACAACCACTTTTTACTCACTTAAATAAAGAACTTATTGAAACTGAAAATAATGTAAATGAGAATTAAATTAAATTTAAATTTAAGTTAATTTCCACTTAAATGAGTTTGGAGATACGCAGCCTAACAGCCATTTTCACCAAACTCATTTTAGTGGAAATTAATTTTAATTTAATTTTTTATTTAATTCTCATTTAAATTATTTTCAGTTTCAATAAGATTTTTATTTAAGTGAGCAAAAAGTGGTTGTAAAACAGACTAGGCCACCGAAAGCTTTTATTTGTACTGAGAGCTTTTGAAAACTTTGGCACGCTGTATTGTAAAAGCAGGGCTGGTATACAAGTAAGCAGCAGATACACAATGATCAGGTGATTAAACGTGTAACACCTCTGAGTGTGGTTATTCTTTAATTTAATTTAATTTTTATTTGAGTGAAGAGCATAGGTCAATTAAATCAAAATTAAAAACAAATTAAAATGGATTGGTGAAACCAAAAATTCGAAAATCAAAGTAATTTTCCCTTAAATGAATCTGGTGAAACTGGCTGTAAAACTCAGCTTTCAGGTAAATTAGAAGCTAATATATTGTAACCACGCCCGCCGCCCACGCAACGATTTTTCTTAAATTTGTTTAATTGATATATGTATGTGGATCAAATGCGAGTCTGATAAATGGCCTCGGGGAAAAGCATTCAAAAACGCGTACTTTGAGCTCGTACTTGTAAGCGTAAGGCAGATTTTAAGAGTTAAAGATCAAAGCTATATATTTTTATGGAGTCTATAGCTCCGCAATATACAGGGTGTCCCAGAACTCAACGTCAAGCCGAAACGGGGTGACAGGATTGATTGTAACCATCATGAGAAAACTCAGAAAAAAAATCTATCCCATGCAGTTTGAAAATTATGGGCATTTAAGAAAAACCTATAAATTTGGTCAAACTGTAACCATTTTTCGGTTATTGTGGTTAATTTTTATTATTTTTGTTCATTTAAACTTTGGAACCTTAACCCTAAATAACATTTCTAGAACCTAAGTCAAAAATAATTACACAATTGCCCCAAGTTTTCTAGAATTAAGACTATTTGTTAAACTATGAATTTACAATTTTTATAATTTGTCGACTTTGAAAGGCCCTCCTTTAAAAAAAAATGTACTTAAGTGCCTTGGCAAGTGCCATTAAAAGTTCGCGCATTTAATCAGGATTGTAAAATGGTACAATACTTGTTAGTTTCATACTAAAAAAAAACGAGTAAAAAAATAAAAACCTCAAGTAGCCCGATTTTTGCTAACCCACTTTACTCAGCTCTTGGTAGGTTCTTAATTTTACGGCAAAATGATGAGAGAGATGGATAGTGGACATGTTTGCCATGAGCGAGCGAGACAGATAGTGACGCGACTTTTACCAAATCTTGACCTAGTTTAGTTTAGGTTTATTGGAATAAAAGTCAGATAGGGAAATAACATTTTTTATTACAATAAATGTTCAAATTGTTTACCATCAGCCTCAATACACGCCCAACATCTTCTTAAAAAAGATCTACTTATTAGCCGGGCATATCCTCGAGAGTGGATGTCCTCAGCAGCTTGAGAAATTCGTTCACGTAGCTCGGCTATGCTCTCAATAGGCTTTGAATAAACTTTTTCTTTGAGAACGCCCCAATAAAAAAAAATCCAGGGGATTTAAATATCGGGAACGGGCTGGCCACGAGATAGTGCCTGAACGTCCAATCCACCTTCCCGGATATTCCTGGGCAAGGAAATCTCTTGCACTGCGTAATGCGCTGGGCAGCCATCTTGATGATACCACATGTGGCGACGATCTGTTAGTGATATGTCCTCTAACAAAGTTGGTAAATTTTCTCATAAAAAATATAGGTAATTCGTCCCATTCAAGTTCTCAGGCAGGACCAAAGGCCCAATAATTTTGCCGTTAAAATTCCGGTCCACAGGTTTACTTTAAAGCGATACTGGGATCTGTCTTCTCGCATTAAATGTGGATTCGCCACATGCCACTCGTGAAAATTGTGCAAGTTTATGTAACCATCTTTTTTAAATGTAGATTCATCTGACCAGAGAATTTTTTGGATGAATTGGGGATTATCATTATGCCTCTGTAGAATTGTTCTACAAAATGAAATTCTTTCAGGATAATCTCGAGGAAGAAGACTTTGAACTCGCTGTACGTGAAACGGATGCATTTCGGCTCTTTGTAAAATACGATGTGCTGTGCTTTTGTGTATTCCCGTTCTTTCTTCAATTCCACGAACGGAAATACTAGGGTCATCTGCGACCTCGTAAGGAAAGCGAGCTCTAACTCCAGCCCGTATTTGATTCGGGAAATGGCCGCCCTCTGTGAGTGAAAGGTGCACATTAACAAACACGCGGTGATCCGGATAGCGCTCTAAATTTGGATATCTTTCCCGATAAAGTCTAGCGGCGGCACTTGCGTTGCATCTGCATTCTCCATAAATGAGGTGCATGTTCGCATATTCTTGTGAAGTGTAGCGCGTAGGTATGGTAGATAACAAGGATGCCAACACAAAAGTCCAATTCCAAAAGAGAGAAGCCAAAGTTGCCGGTATGTAATCAACAAGCAGTGGTCGGACTTCTACCACATTGTGGTAGATCTACCATTTTTTTGAGCATCTACCACATCTACCACACAAGGTCTGAAATCTACCACATATTCGCGTTTTTGAGACGTTTTATTTTTGCTCGACATAATTTTCTTAATTTTAAGAGCAAAAATTGTCCAACACTAAATACTATATAGTGACAAGAATGATATAATACAAGATTCCACATTCCCAGCGGCGATGAAATTTCTCAAGTAAAAGTAAACAAAGCCGAATGGGAGGATAAAATAAACTGTAAAATAGTAAATTTTCTCAGTAATAAATTTTTCGACAGGAAACGTGGTTTCATTACGTTAAATTTTAAAATACATGATTCATAAAAAAATTAACAGCGAAGATTATAAAAACGGCGATTTTTGTGACAGTTTTAGCAAATTTCAGTGCATCTCAGGTTTCTGAGGCGTTGTTTACTTTTACTTGAGAATTGTCAAAATCGGCAAATCACAAGTAGCGGTTTCCGTAACGTGCTACATTTGTTCGCTACATCGTGATGTGATAGAATGAAATGCTGACAGCACTCCGCAAGGCTGTAAAAAAATTTATGTTCGAAAAATACTTTGATATGGAAGGAACCGCTTTACACTGTCAAGGAAAAAATTGCCAAAACTCAGTGCAATTTTTAGCAACTTCAATCTAGAACTTTGTTATACTAAAATTAATTTTTTTTGGAGTTTTTAAAAAGTTTGCAATTTAGGTGAAACCTTACAGAATTTCTTTAATTTTTGTGCATGGTTTGATCCAAAACCTGAGATCTACCACATTTTTTTGAAATCTACCACACTTTTTTCCAGATTCTACCACACAGAATTTTTTTAAGTCCGATCACTGTCAACAAATCCAAGTCCAAAAAGCCACAGTTCTCAGTACTAAATCAATACAAGTGAATACGGAAAGGTGCGCTGTAGACGAATGAGCGAAACTTACTAACTGCAGTGTTGCCGTTACAGCGTCAGACTGGTGTCAGACTGGTAGCGTAACCATTTGCTTGGTATGGCGACTGTATCTGTTTCATTCGCACGCGTTTAAACGACGCATCTCCGTCTCACTGCGTGGCGTCACTATCTGTCTCGCTCGCTCATGGCAAACATGTCCACTATCCATATCTCTCATCATTTTGCCGTAAAATTAAGAACCTCAAGTAAAAAACATTTGAACTGAGTAAAATGAGTTAGCAAAAATCGGGTTACTTGAGGTTTTTATTTTTTTACTCGTTTTTTTTAGTATGAAACTAACAAGTATTGTACCATTTTACAATCCTGATTAAATGCGCGAACTTTTAGTGGCCCTTGCCAAGGCACTATAGTAAATTTTTTTAAAGGAGGGCCTTTCAAAGTCGACAAATTATAAAAATTTTAAATTCATAGTTTAACAAATAGTCTTAATTCTAGAAAACTTGGGGCAATTGTGTCATTATTATTGACTTAGGTTCTAGAAATGTTATTTAGGGTTAAGGTTCCAAAATTTTAAATGAACAAAAAGGATAAAAATCAACCACAATAAACGAAAATTGGTTACAGTTTGACCAAATTTCTAGGTTTTTCTTAAATGCCCATAATTTTCAAACTGCATGGGATAGATTTTTTTTTGATTTTTCTCATGATGGTTACAATCAATCCTGTCACCCCGTTTTGGCTTGACGTTGAGTTCTGGGACACCCTCTATACTCTAAATCACGTCTGATCAAAACAAAATCAATTTTTTAAGTGTTTTGTTAAAGTAAGTTTATTTAAAAAAAGAATGCAAATACAAAGTGTCCTGCAGTGGGATTCTAGACATCGCTACGCTAAATATCTGTAGCTAAAAAAAACTAAATGGAGTGATTCAATATCAAATCGTAAGCACCATGGATATGTTCCCTGCAAAAAATTCGACTTATCCGGGATGACTCCGGGAGCAATCGCAAAGGAACATGCGACTGATACAACTTTTGATCTCTTTATATAAAATGAACTGTTCGCTTTTATTCGAGCATGTCGTATGGAGAGACTAATTGTTCCCATTTAAACCCGAACGCCGAACGGGTATAAAAAGCGACTAGTTACTTTTAAAAAATAAAAATAAAAATTTGCTCCAGCTGCGATTCGAACTAGGGTTCTCAGGGTTGTTAAGCGAAAACTCTCTCTATGTGCCAACGCTGCACATGAGATTTCATTGACTAAGTGCGTACATATCATTAAATCGTTAATTGTACCCGTTAGAGATGAGTCGGGGACTAGTTGATCTCTAATTATATCCATAAAAGATGACCCGAGACTAATTGATCTCCAATAATACCCGTATGAGACTAGTTGCGACTAATTAATGCCCAATTGTACCCGATTGAGACTTATCCCGGAATAATCTCTTAGAGAACAGTCGCACAATTTTTTGCAGGGTTATATTTCCCTGGAGGTGTTGTATCTGTTTAGGCACAAGTCTCATTCATTTAGTGGTTTTTAGCGATAGAAATTTTGCGTAGCGATTTCTAGAATCCCACGACTGGTTTCTATTAGAGCAGTAATAAATCAGTAATTTCTTAGGTTAACACCGAAGTTTTAGTCTTTGGTAACTGCCAAATATTCAATATATTTATATGGTTTCGATTAAAGAGGAAGTATGTTCATTAAAACTTAGTTTGTAATTTTTCTCGTACTTTTTCTTGCATGGCATCGCCGGAAGGTTTTAAAATACTTATTATTCCCTCCGGCTGCCTCTTCAGATTTTGCCCTATCCCAAGAAGTGAATTTTTGATCACATTTGTTCCGCGAATCAATATTTAATGCATCGTTACAGGAAGCTTATACCACTGATAGGTCCTGAGCAATTGGCGCGCCGCTTCAATGGAAAACTTTTCAAACTGATTCGTATTTATTGCATAACCAGCTGAAAGATATTTCAGTATGACACAGCAGCGACGCAAAACGCCTTTCTCAGCTTTGAGACTTGTAACGGGTGATTTTTTTGAGGTTAGGATTTTCATGCATTAGTANTTGTTCAATAGAGTAATACATATGGGCAAATCTATAAGGGACATTTTCTAATGTAAGCAGTAAAGTTGCCTTTAGTAACAGGGCAGATAAATTGTTCCTCACTTTAAAGTGTTTTGGTTTTTTTATCTTACCGGTAAAAAAAAAAATGTTATTCCGTAGAGNCTTAGATTTATTTTAAATTAAAGTATTAAGATACACTTAAAAACATGTATTCAAAAGATTTATAAAAGCATACTTCGAAATTGAGAAGTCAATTGCAACAATATGAGAGATATTATTGAATTCGCGCAAGGACCTTACTAAAGGAGCATTAGTAGNATATACAGTAATAAACCTCTTTGAGTACTCCTCGGGGGTAAAATCTGATCAGGGTTGATAATGAGAAGGATCATGAATTTTGTTGATTCAGAGTTATATACAAAATTATTCTGGTATGAAAGGGAGCAAAAACCGTACTATGGCAGAGTGGCACATGTCATGACTGTGTAATAGTGCCCGAAACTATTGCAAAAGTGTAAAAACATTGCAAATTTGTATCTATTATTATAGATACTAGTATAGATTATCATAGTTCAGTGTATAATTTGTTATATTACACCGCACATGATAATGAACTGTTAAATGTTGAAAACACCTGTAACTTGTAGATCACTCAAACTTGGGTGTGCTAATTTACTGTCTGGGCGGATGTGCTGGCAGTCATTGGGATCTGTATAGCTATACAAACCTTGTTTTTTTTTTTAAATAAAGACTTAAATATATTCGGAAATTTAGAATTTGGCTTCATAAATTCACAAAATTTGCGGTTTTCATAAATAATTTAATCTTACAATGGACTTTTTTTTTAACTTACATTTAAGAAAACTCCATTCAATGCTATAATTACGATTTGAGTTTTCCAGTTTATAAAACACAAGCGTTATTTATGTACTTAACTATTGGTATTATTCTTCATTACGCATGAATATCAGCATACATTAAAGATGAATATTATACTTAACATACATTTTGTTCATAAATAACACATAATTGTGTATATTTTATCCTCGAAATGTACTTTTTCTAACCGTGAGGCGAAATTCCCCACAGTAAGTGTTGCCGTGCGCGCAAAACGAACACGCTGCACACAACCCAAAAGTACTCCTCGGGGACCAAATGGTGAAAAACTGCGAAAAGGTTTATTACTGTATATACTGTTATATAATTTCAAAGGTTGACAATGCAACATAAGCAAATATAGAGCAAGAGCAACTGTTAGCAAAAACCAAAACCTTGGTGGAAATATTTATTTATTTATTTATTTCATTTTAGTCTTTGAAACAGAATTTCTTACAGACTAGTTAAACTTAACTTAGATTTATTTTAAATTAAAGTATTAAGATACACTTAAAAACATGTATTCAAAAGATTTATAAAAGCATACTTCGAAATTGAGAAGTCAATTGCAACAATATGAGAGATATTATTGAATTCGCGCAAGGACCTTACTAAAGGAGCATTAGTAGCAAATCTTGTTTTGAGACTCTCCAAATAAAATGGATAGGAGTTTCGAAGACAACGCTTAGGAACATTAAATCTTATCCGCTCAAGAAGATATGGGCAAAGAATGTAGCCTTTTATAACATTAAGAGTAAAAGTTAGCGACAGCAAGGATCTACGGTTTTCCAAGGATTTGAGATCAATCAGCATGAGACGGGATGTATATGATGGAATAGGATTTTCAAACTTTAGGCTTCGAAGTGCAAATTTAAGAAATATTTTCTGCACACGCTCAATTCTATTGGCTGCAAGTTGATTATAAAGCCTCCAGACAAAGACTGCGTATTCAAAATGTGAGCGGACAAAGCTTGTGAATAACAGTTTTANAAGACAAAGACTGCGTATTCAAGATGTGGGCGGGCAAAGCTTGTGAATAACAGTTTTAAAGTATATGGATCAGTGAATTTAGTACTATTACGTCCCACGAATGCTAATACAGAGTACGGTTTTGAAATTACAAAATTAATGTGACTACTAAAAGAAAGCTTGGAATCAAATATGACTCCCAGATCTTTAATTTCGTTAACATTCTGCAAAGCGATATTCGATATATTATAAGACGTATTGACAAGATTAAAAGTTCTCCCAAACGTAACCTTAAAGCATTTTTGAGTGTTTAGTGAGAGACGTGATTTCGAGCACCATGAATAAAGGGTATCGAGGTCATGTTGGAGTCTTGTTACATCTACCGAGTTTCTTATTACAGAGAATAGTTTCAGGTCGTCTGCATAAAGCAAAAAGTTTGCAAAAGAAAAACAGTTGCATACGTCATTAATAAATAACACAAACAGTAATGGGCCTAAGACACTACCTTGTGGGACTCCTGACAAGGCCACAAAGGGTTCGGAAGAAGAACCATCTACTGATACTACGCAACTTCTGTTGGACAAGTATGATTCCATCCACTTCAGGAATGATGAGTGAAAACCAAGACATGAAAGTTTGTTGATCAAGAGTTTATGGGAAACTTTGTCAAAAGCCNATCAAAAGCCTTTGAGAAATCTGTATAGATACAGTCAACTTGTTGGCCATCAGAGAAAAATGAAATGCAATATTCAGTAAAGACTGCCAAGTTAGAAACCGTGGACCGGCCGGAGACGAATCCATGCTGATTAAGAGTAATTAGCTCTTTAACAGCAAAATACATTTTGTCTTTTACAATGCTCTCAAACAATTTAGATATGATTGAAAGCTTTGAAATGGGCCTGTAGTTCCGAGCATCATTTTTGTTACCATTTTTAAATGTTGGAGTTATGTATGTTATTTTCCAGTCATCGATAAAAGTGCCCGTTGATAAGGAGTTATTAAAAAGAAATTTTAAAGGTTGCACCAGCGCAGAACAATTTTTTAAGAACATGGTTGAGAGACCATCACTATCAGTTTGTGATGAGGGCTTAAGTGCTGCTATTCCTGAAGAGATATCATCCGTTGACAAAGATAAGGAACCAAAGCTAAGAGAGGACTTTATATCTGGTCCAAAGTCTGGGAACGAGTCCGTTACCTCAGGAACAAAATTAGACTTAAAAAATTCGGCAAATAGATTAGCTACATCACTTGGATTGTCAGCATATTTTTCACCCAAAAAGATTGTCGTAGGAATATTTGAACAAGACCTTTTAGATTTAATGAAGTGCCAGAAAGATTTCGGATTTGATTTTATGTTCAATTCAGCAGTGCGAATATATTCCTTGTATAGTACATTATCTAGACGATTAAATTCCTTTAAAAAGTGTTAATATTTAACAAAAAAAAAAAAAAACTCTAATGTAAATATGTAATATATCTGACTCATGAACCAAACCCGAACCAAAATTTAAAGTTGGGTACACATTTTTAGAGGTTGCATCGGGTGAGTAACAATTTATCGATTCGCGAAATTAATGCCCTGATGAGAAAACGAAAACTCGAATATCGAGACGATAAAGTGGACGGTAATCTAAAGGTTAGATGAGGAAACGGCCCTAAAGCAGGTAACCTTTGTGTTATTTAGCTTCAAGTTCATTGTTGTAAACTATATCAAGCTGGTTGCTTTTGGATATAATTCATAGACGTATAGGCTGACTTTCAAAAAGTCATTTGCAATGTATACGTTGTAAGCATCATGTTCCGTATTGTAAGAGTATTTTTTTTAACTAAGCATAATGCTCCGAAATGTTCTAAGACGGTAGTAACAGCGCATCGCAAGGTATTCACGGCATCTCTAACGGAGTTGATGCTTGTCATGTGAGAGAGAAACACAAAGGGAACGCTCGACAACCAACAACAAAATATTTTGCGCGGGAGAGAGATTAGATTGCGAAAATGTGCGTGCATAAGAAGTGTTTCATAATAGGGCTATTCGCGATTCGGTGCATAAGAGCTGACAAATTTATGCAATTGCAGAAATATGCCATGGATTGTGAGCGACCTTTATTAAACTGTCATGGTAAAGCTTTTGCAAAACACTTTTTGTGCATCAGCTTTGGTTTTGTTTATGAATGCAATGCATAGCATATTTATGCTATGGATTTTCGGTATTGCAAATTTGCCAAGCCATGACAAATGCAAATGCGTGTATTTTGTTTGTGTATTGCAAATAATTTGCAATACAAATTTGCAATGCAATGATGCTAGGCCATTTGCACCGGATCGCGAATAGCCCTAATGTAAATATTTACTTTGCATATTTTTGCCGTGTATTCTAACTAAAAGCCTGATTATGGCAACTTAACTTAACTTAACGGAACGTAGAACTTAGAGAATCAAAATGAAACAGATTTCGACGTGGCCTAAAGTTACGTTAAGTTTTGGCTGTTCAATTATAAGCAACATCCATTTAACAGAATTTTTAAGAGAGAGCCGTAAGTTACGTTAAGTTGCCATAATCAGACCATAAGCATAGCTACGTTGTACGCACACCGCAGTCAAACTGTATACATACATTGCACACATACATTTTGGAAGTCAACCATACATGAAGCCTCAAAAAAACGTTTAATCAATTTGTTGCATAACTTTTGAGTTAAAGATGGGCTGACTTCCAAAATGTAATTTGCAATGTATACGTCGTAAGTATCATGTTCCGTATTGTAAGAGTATTTTTTTTTAACTAAGCATTATTTTCCAAAAGACGGTAGCAACAGCGCATCGTTCAGGTATTTACGGCATCACTAAAAAAGTGTATGCCTTGCCATGTAATGTAAAAATTTACTCTGCATATTTTTGCCGTGTATTCTGACTTAGCATAGCTACGTTGTACGCACACCGCAGCCAAACTGTATACAGTATATTTTGCTTTGCTGCCTCTTTGCTTAAGTGCACATTTAAGATACCTACCCCAAAATGCGCATTAAAAGCATTATTTTTAACATTTATAAGGAAACTGCTCCGATAGATGCATTCAGCATACCTGTAAATTAGCGATACCTGCCTTAAAAAATTGCAACTATCATCAATTATCAAAGAAAGTATTACGTTTACCTGGACTGGCTCTATAATAATAATAATAGATTGGCACTTACACATATGTTAGTGTTTGGCCGAGCTTCTCCACCGACTTGTGGCGTGCGCCTTGAAGTTATCACACAAAGCGGAGAGACCTACAGTTTTACGCCGACTCCGAACGACAGAAATACACTCGGAGGTTTTGCCATTGCCTGCCGAGGGACGACCACTGTTAAGAAAAAACTTTGTCTATACTTTTTTGCGATGTTGCTTTGACCAGGGCTTGAACCCAGGTGCTGATGAGTGAAAGCGCGCACTGCTTACCACCACACAACAGCGGCCGCTATTATACCAATCGGAAAAGATTTCGCTTGCAGTAATTTCCACGTGGTAAGTGCTCCTTCATTATTTGGTTTCATAGGGATTAGGATACCTTCCTCATTGAAGTAGTAAAGAAAATTCGCTTAAGTGCTTTTTTCGGTTAAGCGCACAAGTTTTTCGTGAAAAGAAGGATGTACAGCTAAGCAAAATATACTGTACATTCATTGTACACGTTTATTTTGGAAGTCGGCCATGTTTTAATTCAATATTAAAAACAAGTGAATGTTTTATGTGATTTTTAAGATGTGAAAAATGAAATTTTATGTGCAATTAGTACTTATCCATTACGATTGCGTAATTGTAATCCTTAAATTATATACTTTTACAAACTAGTTTATTTATTGCTTACTATAAGCACCTAAAATAGTTATGCCTGTGTACCAAATTTAAAGTTCATGTGACTTATGGTTCCCAAGTTATAGCTGATATAAAATTCCACGCCAACGGGATTTGCGACGCCCCCTTTTATAAACCAGAGCTGGGTAATTTTTGATCAGAGCTGGGCAATTTATGATTACGATTACTTAGGATTACGATTATTGTAATTGTCGCAGTGTTTCCAATAAAGTTTGATTTTGATTCACTGTCCACCGTGATGTTGTTACACAAAGGGGAGGGACCTACAGTTTTACGCCGACCCGACAGGCGATTGCATTTTTAGGAGAAGCTGTTTTTCATGACAGAAATACATCTGGAGGTTTGCCATTGCCTGCCGAGACGTTTTTTGTTTCTTATTTTTTGATGTTGGGTTGAACCGGGCTTGAATACAGGCCCTGTGGAAATTACCCAGGTCTGTTTTTGATAACGTTTACATTTCAATTACGATTTCGTAAATGTAATCCTTAAATTATATACGATTAAGACTACTTTAATTGTAATCATAAATGTTACCATTATGATTATAATAATTGTAATCTTAACAAGTAAGAAAGTCTAAGTTCGGTTAAGCCGAACATTAAATACCCCGCGCAAGTATTAAATATAAGTTTTTTCAGATGCCCGAAAGCTACCGCTACATGGTAAATTTTGAGTAAATTAGCGTCCTTAAATTTCGAAATATTGAAGTTTCAAGCATTTCTGAAATTTACCGTTATATGAAAAGCGGCCGTAATTTTAGTCAGATTTCAATAAATTTCAACGTTTTGCTTTTATGTGGCAAGCACAATAATCATGCCGAGTTTAGTACAAATTGGTATAACGGTTACCGAGATACATATATGTGATCATAAGTGGGCGGTGCCACGCCCATTTTCCAAAATTTTATCATAAACGGATTTCTTGGTAAAGAATTGTTGCATCAATTTTGAATAAATTAGCTTTAATATTTACTGATTTATCGAAGATTTTGTATTTATCTAAATTACCGTTATATGGGATGTGGGCGTGGTTATTGTCCGATTTTAAAAATTTTGGTATGCTAAACTAAGGCCAACAACTGTGCCAAGTTTGCAAGGAATTGGTGCAGCGGTTACCAAGATATACACATTCAACAAGATATACAATGCATACAAAAAATTATAATATTTTTATTTTTCGTCTGAAAATTATTGTAAATATCAAGTTTGAGTGAATAATCGTTGTTAGTTACTAAAATATCGCAGTTTTCGTATATCTGGAAATTACCGTTATATGGGAAGTGGGCGTGGTTACAGTCCGATTTCGCCCATTTTCAATACCAACCTACCTTGGATAAATGGAAACCTACATACAAAATTTCGTTGCGATATCTCAATTTTTGCTCGAATTATCGTGCACACGGACGGACGGACAGACGGACGGACAGACAGACATGGCTTAATCGACTTCTCTATTCATTCTGAGTATTTATGTATACATTTGTCTATATCTATCTCGATTCGTTTTGGCTGTTACAAATAACAGTTATGTGAACAAAATTGATATACCCTTGTGCACAAGTGCGCTCGGGTATAAAAATTTAGGGATATGATTACTGTAATCGAAATCATGGAAAACATGATTACGAATACCGTAATTGTAATGCTAAAAATTTTAAGATTACAATCACAGTATTTGGGCGCGTTCATAAGTCGTAGCTGTTGGGTAACCGTTGGCTGTTTGTCTTAGAAACGCACAGTTGAGTAGTTACGCTCAGCCCAACAGTTGGCAACTTACCGCCATTTTTTCCAGCGGAAAATTTTTACGCTACCTGAACTCAACGTGTTGGGATTAGCCTAAACAGCTGATCGAAAAGACTTATGCCGCTTATATTAAATTTAACGCCGCTTTGTTAGGTGGCAGTTGCAAACAAATTTATTATATTTTATATTACTGACGTGATAAAATAACTAAAATATTTTATAATAATACCACGTTTCTAAATATATGTTTTTAAGATGTTTGCTATATAATTTTACACTGTTTAATTCATTGTAACATTGAACGATTTTTTCAACACGGCGCACAGTGTATCATTTCCATATTCTAGAAAAGGTTAATTACATTATTTTATGTCGCCAAATTTCAAAACCACGTCAAGAATGTTTTTAGAAATGCCTGATAAAGACGAAACAATAACAATTTAAAAATTTAAATCAAAGTGTATGGCGGGACGGGGTTTGATTTGGAAAATTACTGAGCGCAATAGTATTTAAACTTGTATATTTAAAACTGAATCTCAATGTTTAATTTGTCGATGTTATGTGACTTATGCAACAATTGCTAAAATATCATTTTGGTCTTATTTTTTTAGGTATGATCTTTTTAATGAACATACATTTTTGGGAATTTAGTAAACTAGGACTGAGTATTTCATGTTAAAGTAAAACGATGTTGACTTAGACTTATTTTTAGCAAATTATTATTTTTATTAGACCCGAAAACTCGTTATCCGCCACTATTCGATAAAGTTTGTATCTCAGTTTATTTGCCACTCCTCTTAGACTTTAAACAACAAAATTTTAGCTGCTCGAAAGTGCAGGTTTTGATGAAATTTTCTTTTTTCTGGCCTACTGGGAATTTCATTCTCTTCGAGTAATTCATTTGCATTTTATCTCGACCGAGACAAATTCTTGTATTTTTGCTTTGAATAGAGAAAGCCTGATTCATTACATTTCCAATGGTATTCCATTTTTGTAAATAGAGCAAGAAATATTGAACTTATAACNGCTGCATCCCTTTTTCGATAGTTCCGAACTAGTCCTAAATTCTATAGTTCCGAACCAGTTCTAAAATCGACAGACGAGAGAAAAAAGTATCATGATTTTTCAATCTTTTTGGTTCTTCCGTGTGCGCGATTTTCAGTTATTTTGGAAGAAATGTGTTTTCAATTTGAAATTAAATTTGTTTGAATGATTGTAGGATTGTACGTTTACATACCTTTAGCTTTAGCTGAGTTTGCAGAGGTGCTCGCTGTTATTTCTTAGATTCCAGATGGTCCCAAGATGTTGAAATGTTAACACAAATTTTAGTTTTGTATTACCAAGCTATGAAAAAGCATCTGCGAAGCGCAGAATAGAAACGTATTTGAACGAAAAGGCCACCGAACACATATCTATGTAACGTAAACAAGCCCCCCGCTGCATCCCTTATTCGATAGTTCCGAACTTGTTCTAAATTCGACAAATAAGATCTAGTTCGTTCTACATCCCTTTTTCTATAGTTCCGAACCATTTCTAAATTCGTCACTTTAGATATCAATTTCTAGTGAAAAAACTGAAAAAAATTGTATTTTAAAAGTACCACTTTTCGCCGATTCGGACTAGTTCCTTTTTGGCGATAAAGACCTAGTACGGAACTAGAAATTTGATTCACTAGTCTGCGGTTTCCCTACAGGGATGATTACGAATACTTTAATTGTAATCGTAACAAGTAAGAAAGTGTAAGTTCGGGCGGAGCCGAACATTAAATACCCGGCGCAAATATTAAATATATGTTTTTCACTTTTCCGAAAGTTACCGCTACTTGGTAAGCCGGGGTGTATAAATTTTGAGTAAATTAGCGTCCTTAAATTTCGAAATATTGAAGTTTCGAGCATTTCTGAAATTTACCGTCATATGAAAAGCGGCCTCAATTTTAGTCCGATTTCAATAATTGTCAACGTTTTGCTTTTATGTGGCAAGCAAAATAACCATACCGAGTTTGGTACAAATAGGTAGAACGGTTACCGAGATACATATATGTGATCATAAGTGGGCGGTGCCACGCCCATTTTCCAAAATTTTATCACAGACGTATTTCTTGGTAAAGAATTGTTGCAAGCATCAATTTTGAATAGCTTAGCTTTAAAATTTACTAATTTATCGAATATTTTGTGTTTCTCTAAATTACCGTTATATGGGATGTGGACGTGGTTATTGTCCGATTTTTTAAATTTTCGGTCATTTGGTATATTGTGCCGATGCCAACAACCGTGCCAAGTTTGGAAGAAATTTGTTGAGCGGTTACCAAGCTATACACATGTAACCATAATTGGGCGTGGCTACGCCCATTTTCCAAAAATTTATAATATTCTCTTTTTTTGTCTAAAAATTGTTGTAAATACCAATTTTGAGTGAATAATCTTCAGTAGTTACTAAAATATGGCAGTTTTCGTATTTCCGAAAATTACCGTTATATGGGATGTGGGCGTGGTTATTGTCCGATTTTAAAAATTTTCGGCCATTTGGTATGTTGTGCGAAGGCCAACAACTGTGCCAAGTTTGGAAGAAATTGGTGCAGCGGTTACCAAGATATACACATGTAACCATAAGTGGGCGTGGCTACGCCCATTTTCCAAATATTTATAATATTCTTATTTCTCGTCTTAAAATTATTGTAAATATCGATTTTGAGTGAATTATCTTCAGTAGTTACTAAAATATCGCAGTTTTCGTATTTCTGGAAATTACCGTTATATGGGAAGTGGGCGTGGTTACAGTCCGATTTCGCCCATTTTCAATACCAACCTACCTTGGATTAAGGGAAACCTACATACCAAATTTCGTTGAGATATCTCAATTTTTGCTCGAGTTATCGTGTACACGGACAGACGGACAGACGGACAGACNTTTGTCTATATCTATCTCGATTCGTTTTGGCTGTTACAAACAACCGTTATGTGAACAAAATTAATATACCCTTGTGCACAAGTTCGTTCGGGTATAAAAATATTATGATTACAATTAACGTAATCGTAATCAAGAAAATGTTGATTGCGATTTTCTAATATTCTGTAGAGGTTTTGTTGTTATGTAGATGAGCCGAACTTTCACCGAAAAGTATGTATGTAAAATTGATTTAAAGTTAAATAATACAGTTACACAGCGGCCGCTGTCGTGTAGTGGTTAGCAGTGTGCGCTACCATTTCGAAGGGCCTGTACTCAACCCCGGTTCAACCCACCATCAAAAAATAAAAAAACAAAAAACGTTTTTTTCTAATAGCGGTCGCTTCTCAGCAGCCAATGGCAAACTTCCAAATATATTTCTGTCATGAAAAACAGCTTCTCCTAAAAATGGAATCGCCTTTCGGGTCGTCGTAAAACTGTAGGTCCCTCCCCTTTGTGTGACAACATCAAGGTGGACAGTGAATCAAAATCAAACTTTATTGGAAATACTGCGACCACGAGTCTGTGTAGAATATTACAACAATTTCAAACAAATATGCGAATGCATAATTTAAATATATTTTAGTGTATAAAAATCAATATTTGCTCTAAGCAAAACTAATTTCTTTATTACTGTAATAGTAATCATGAATTGCATGATTGCGATTACTTTAATTGTAATCATTTTCATTGTTTACAATTACGGTAATTGTAATCTTGAAATTTTTAGGATTACGATTGCTATAATCGTAATCATAAAAAGTACGATTACGACTACAGTAGTCGTAATTGTCAAATTTTAAGGATTACAATAAAACTATTCGCAATCAAGCATGTTATAATTACAATTACAGTAATCGTAATTCTGAAAATTTTCGGGATTACAATTACAATAATCGTAATCCTAAGAAATCAAGATGTATTCGAATCATAAAGTGCCCAGCTCTGTTATAAACTCATTCATATACACCTTCCTATAAGCACCTACCGTAGCTGTGCCTACATACCAAATTTCAAGTTCGTGGGGCTTGTGCTTCCCAAGTTATATAAAAATCCAAGCCTACGGGATGTGCCACGCCCCCTTTTATAAACTCATTCATACATATTCATACAGCTTACTATAAGCATACCCAATTTCAGGTTCGTGTGACTTATGGTTCCGAAGTTATAGCTGATAAAAAATTTCACGCCTATGGGAGGTGCCACGCCCCTTGTCGAATCCCAATTTTGTTCTCCCTATTGTAAGCCCAGGTGTCATGGCAATACTCTGTCAAAATTTCGTTCGATTCTGTCCGTTCGTTTAGGCTGCAACCTGGCACATACATACATACATACATACTTCCACAAATATATAGTAGATATCTATCCTTCTCTTAGTTTAAAATAATTTTTGAGGATATGTCGGTCACAGGGCCATCTATCGTATAAGTTCTAAGTCCAAATATTTATTTTCAATTGGCTAAATTGTATTATAAATATGAGCCAGATCGGCAAGAAAATGCAGTTTTTAGAATATTCCGACGCTATCGCCACCCAGCGAGTGCATTTTTGGTCAGAATATTTCTTTTCTAGGTGCTGACAGATGTTCCAAATATGAAACAAATCGGGCTAACCGTTTAGTAATTTACTGACATTTAATGTACAGAAAAGTGTATGTATTCTGAAATCGTGGCGTCTCAGCATTCTCCATTTTTCGGCAACAACAACAAACAGTTTTGAATTTTTTTATCGAAAAACCTTCCACACAGAAGGTCCAAAAAAGTACTTTTGACAGAATTGAAATCGGTTCAGCCGTTTGGTCAGGCATCGCCGTCATACAAAAAACATTTCGTTTTTATATATATGGACTAGCAGACCCGGCGAACTTCGTCCCGCCCAAAATTAATTTTTTGTATTGAAACATTTTGGTCCAACATTTTGACCACAAGTTCGCGCTCATGATCTTCAGTGACGCATATATCTTCCAATATTACGGTTTGATGGTTGTCAGAAGGCATATTTCCATTGCCGTCTTATATAACCTAGCAAATGTGTATATTCATACAAAGATACGTAATAGTTTCAGTGCGTTTAAAAGGCGCCAAGCCCCCTTTTTAAATAGCCCCAATTTTCTCTAAGAGTATGGGATTGATTTCATATATCTCCATACCATGTTCGAGTACTCTACCATGAATACTTCCAGAGATATTCAGTACTAAAACTTCGGTTTTTCCAGTAGCCCCAATGTTCCTTCATGACTATGCGATTGATTTTATATATCTTGTACATACCAAGCTCCAGTACTCTACCATGAACACTTCCAGAGGTATGCAGTATGAAAAATTCGGTTTGTATGGGAGGTGACACGCCCCCTGCTCCTAGCGGTATGAAATATACTTTACATTCGATTCTCATACCTACCATATATACACAAAACATTTCATAANATGTAAACTAAAAAATTAAAACGACTAAAGAGCAGAATCCTACTCACACATAGGTCAAAAGTAGTAGCGCTTTGATGCCATATGGAATACTAATCCCTTTCGATGCATGAGCTTTGCCGATGGTCTTATTTACACCTGTGAAATCTCTGCCAAGCGTTCTTTGATCTTACAACTACAACATAGGTACGCTGCATAAGCTAATAAAAGTACTTATAAGGAAAGCTTAGATCACAGGTGAGCGTTTTCTGTTGTAGTAGGGCCAAGAATCCTCGCTACCCAACAGAATGAAGAGTTTTCCCGTCCATCGGCTAAATGAGTCGTGTGATCTCTTGAATATCGTTTAAATGAAGCCATTGATATATCAACCGTGTTCCTTCTTGGACGGATGTGGTCGAATCTTTCCTTGTCAATTCGNACACCTGTGAAATCTCTGCCAAGCGTTCTTTGATCTTACAACTACAACATAGGTACGCTGCATAAGCTAATAAAAGTACTTATAAGGAAAGCTTAGATCACAGGTGAGCGTTTTCTGTTGTAGTAGGGCCAAGAATCCTCGCTACCCAACAGAATGAAGAGTTTTCCCGTCCATCGGCTAAATGAGTCGTGTGATCTCTTGAATATCGTTTAAATGAAGCCATTGATATATCAACCGTGTTCCTTCTTGGACGGATGTGGTCGAATCTTTCCTTGTCAATTCGCCACTTTTACAATTCGTCTTAATAGTTATGAACTGGTTTCTTTGAGTTTTACTGCTGCAATAACGGCCGCCCCGAGCAATTTTGATCGGAGGTAAATGCAAGATCTTATTAAGGGTGTATGAGGGCGTCAGATAAAGGTGCGAATACACAATTTCATTTAGCCATCTGAAAAGTAATTTCGTATCAAATAAACATAGGGCCAAAGCAAACCAAACACATGGGGTTTCTATATATTACGGCTGCAGCGCCATCCTTCTGGAAAACCATTGCTTATCATGAAATGAATACGCATTATGAATTTAAGCCAGGTTGTTTAAAAAATAAGTATTTTATAAATATCTCGACCATACACCGGGTCCATTTTTAGGAAACGAATTCATCATACAGGTGGCTAACATTGCGAATTTGAACGAATTCGGTGAACAAATAAATATACTTATAAATGACTAGACTCCAGAGCCACCTATCGAGTTTTCTAGTGGTTAGTCTATAGGTAATTGTACCATATGTGAAAGGTATGTATAACCTCCGCCAGTATAAGTGAACTCTATCCAGTGCTTTTAAAGTTTAGTCCGAAGAACAAAGACAGTTATCATTTTATGTACATATATAGATATATATAGATAGGACAATTTATAACGAAACTTATAAAAATTAAAATTTCAAATTTCAAAAATTTTTCAAAATCTTCACAAAAAATTTTACCCTTTCCCAAAAATTAAAAAGAAAGTAACAATCGCTCAATTCGATTAGAGATCTGGGAGAAAATAATTCCCAGTCGAATGATGCTTGCCTATCTATATTTAGCACGTTGGCATAAGGCGGTTCCAAAGATAGGCGATATGAGAAGATAAGTATGTATATCTGCTACTTTTTGCCATTAGTACGCTACTGATAAAATATGTAGCTGTGTAAAATTTCAGGACGTTAGCATCAGCGGTTCCAGAGATAAGCGATATGAGATGTTCAGTTTGTATGGAAGCGCGTCCTGTCGTGTAATTTTTTAGTCCAAATATTCCTTTTCAATTGGCTAACAAATGTTCTAAATATCAGCAAAATCTGCACCTAATTAAAGTTTTTAGGAATATTCCGACCCCAGCGCCACCTAGCGATTAAATTTTTAGTTGGAATATTTCCCTTCAAGGTGCTGACATACATATGTTCCAAATATGAGCGAAATCGGTGCATCCGTTTAGTCATTTAGTGCCATACAATATACGGAAAACTCTATGGAATTGTGAAATTGTGACATCTCATCTTAATTTTTTGGCAACAACAACAAAGTTTTAATTTTTTTTTTTCGAAAAACCTTCCACACAGAAGGTCCAAAAAAGTACTTTTTACAGAATTGAAATCGGTTCGGCCGTTTGGGCAAGCATCGGCGTCATACGAAAAACATTTCATTTTTATACATATAGATATAATATATATATATATAGATAACTCTTGCTGGATTGTCATAACATCGAGCCAAATGGACTGCTTATACACAATTGAGTGGCAACATGGTTAAATTACGATTTCGCTTGTATTATCGATATTTATGTGTTTTAAAGCTTGTTCACATTATCGTAATTTACGGCCCATTTGTAATTTAGAAGCAAATCATGCTGAAATGCAGTAATTTCGCCTTTTAAAATCTGTCAAAAAAATAATATATAGAAATGAAATAACTTATCATAAATCAAGATCCAAATGAAGGAAAAAAAGATCTTTCATTTATTTTATTTATTTAGCCCACTAAAACGGCGTTCCCGCCACAACCGAATCACGTGGTTCGCTCTCTCAATTATGAACGGCGAATCAACCTGTTTGCATGACACATTCGTGATTCACTTTGCATCTCTGCTTTTGCTTAATGTTTAATGTGCTGTTTATTGTGCATTTCAAAGGTGGAGAAAAAATGTGCTGTGGTTAATTAGCTAAATCAATAGTTTTAACGAATCTAGCTATTTTTTCAATGTTTGTGCTTGTGGGGATGTGTCTGGTCTATGTGTTTTAACAGCCGTTATCGATAAAAATTAGAGAAGACAACAATTTGCGAAAAATCTTTTTTTTTCATACATATCGTTGCAAAAGTTCTGTTTTTTATTTTCTGTTTCTACCAGAAGACGGAATTTCGCAACGTTCCGAATAAATAAAAAAAGATTTTCCGTACGTTTCCAAGGCAGTTAAAAAATGCGTATAATTCTCGTCTCGAAATTGATATCATAAATTTTGTGTTTCTAGTTCAGCTTTCGTCACTCGAAAATTTTACCTCAAAGAGGTGTTTTATTTGATATCAATTACTTTGGGGTAGCAAATTTTAATTCGACCAAAATACAAACAATAATCTAAATGTTTTATTTTTCTCAATAAAATGTTATCTAAATCCAAATTAGGTATTCAAATCGATGTGTCCATTGAAACAAATAAATTTTCGAATACTGATCGAAGAATGATCATATCCTTTGTATTCGAAAAAATAAAAAAAAATAAAAATTATGAGAAATGATTAAAACGTATCAACTTGGTACCAACTTTGGCTACAATAAGCAACTGCATTCGTCTGATTGCCTCGTAGTTTAATTGTTGTTTAGATTTCTACCGGGTGTGGGGCGCACACCTGTGCTTTTTTAAAAAGTTTTACTTCTATCACGTGTACGATGTTGCACTCGTGCTATTACTCTAATGGGCTCATTCCATCTCAAATCACCCAGGCCGGGGGAAACTGAATTTAAGTTTGCGATAAAACTAACAGGGATTGTTCCTTGAACAATTTAAGGAGACACGTATTTTTTTCTTTTTGCTCAGAAATGCGAATTTTTCGAATAATGAATTTTTTTCTTTTTGAGTACGAACGCTTCTTTTTTCCTCTCTTAATAGCAACTTTTGATGAAATCGCTTATAACTGCCGCAAAAAAGCAAGGATTTTAACGATTTTTTTTTAAATTGCAGATATTGATCTACTGAATCGATTTAGTGAACTAAACATCAGTAATTGTTTATTAATAATTAATTATTGTTTATAAACAAAATTTTTTTTTTTTTTCAAATTGATTTTTTTCAAATTGCCACATTTTTTTTTTCTTAAACTTTTTTGTCTGTAAGGGAATAGTATAAACTATTTTCAGTACGAGTAGCAGTATGCTAAAATTCGTCGTTTTCGAGTTATGATTTTTTTTCTGAAAATGCACTTATATGATGCTAGCAGATTTTCGTGCCAGTTGAGGACGCAAAAATTGTTGCCCATTATGATAAAGTTTCCTTGCTGGAATTTTTTTGAGGTTGCCCGATCAGAGCCAAAAGTTTTTCCCAATTGGGCTCTAATTTTGGCCCAATTGGGGCCCAATTAGCGATTTGCCCAATCTACCGAGGATTTCCCCAACCAGTCCTCACAATTTGCTCAAAGTGAACATGCATACGCAATTAAAATGTTTTTATCGATAAAATCACACATACACACATCAAAATTCCCTACGAAAAAAATAGTTTTTAATTCTTCTCTTGAAAAATTTTCCACATACAAATTTTTTGATAAAAAAAATTAGTTTTTGAAAATATGCCATTTCAAAAAAAAATTGGAAAAAATCACAACGGTAGCTCTGAGTATTGCGCAATATTTAAGTATAATGTTATGGGGTGCACTCTACAATAATTTGCGTTAAGAATTTTTTTTTACACCGAAGTTGAGTAAAATGAGTACATTACCAATTTACAAATTTTTTAATCTTTTATGGAATTTTTTTGATCATGCAGTTTTATAGCCCATTAAATTTTAGTATAATAAAGTGGAAGTTTTAAGAGATTGCAAAACAGCCGTTAATTTTTTTTTTTAATTTTCTTTGAAAACGGTTTTAAGCATTTTCATCGATAAGGAAAAAGTCCAAGAAGCCGTGAGCATAAACAATATTAAAAATTAACGCAATTTTGCAGTAGCTTAACACTTGCACTTTATTATACTAAAATTTAATGGGCTACGAAATTGCATACTCAAAAAAATTCTAAACAAAATTTTATTTTTTTTTAATTGTAATGTACTCATTTTACTCAACTTCGGTGTAAAAAAAAACGACGAATTTTAGCATATTGCTACTCGTACTGAAAATAGTTTATACTATTCCCTTATAGACAAAAAAGTTTGAGAGAAAAAAAGATGTGGAAATTTGAAAAAAATCAATTGGAAAAAAAAATTTTTTGTTTATAAACAATAATTAATTATTAATAAACAATTACTGATGTTTAGTTCACTAGATCGATTCAGTAGATCAATATCTGCAATTTAAAAAAAAAAAATCGTTAAAATCCTTGCTTTTTTGCGGCAGCTATAAGCGATTTCATCAAAAGTTGCTATTAAGAGAGGAAAAAAGAAGCGTTCGTACTCAAAAAGAAAAAAATTCATTATTCGAAAAGTTCGCATTTCTGAGCAAAAAGAAAAAATACGTGTCTCCTTAAATTGTTCAAGGAACAATCCCTGTGAGTTTTATCGCAAACTTAAATTCACTTTCCCCCGGCCTGGGTGATTTGAGATGGAATGAGCCAATGATTTTTTCTCAAGTAGTTTTGCTCAGTGGCAATTTATTCATTTTATGTAAGTAGCAGCGGCGCATTGGGTGAACTAAATGCATTCATACATACATATTTATGTACAACTGTAGGTAATATTTTATGCGCCTTCCCATGTAGGTTAAGTGCGGGTGATAAACCCATGTAGCATAGTTAAATACTGTGTAAATAACTACAATTAAAATGATGAAAAATATTACAATTTCGGCATGTGACTGGAAAAAACTTTAAAACACACACAAATTGTGGTTTCCAAGACATGTACTAAGTGATTAGCACAGCTGCATCCTTCAACTTGTCAACTCGCGGGAAATTCCCCGATTTGCAGGGAATTTCGATTTAAGTGTCAATCGGGGAATGGGCAATTTTTTTCGGGGAACTGGGTATGTTATTTTTATATCTTAAAGTAACCAAATTAGACGAATGTTAATTTTAAACCATTTGACCCTTTTTGGAGCGACATTTTTTCAATTTGAATCGCAATATCTCCACAACAAGAGTTTTCCCAGATATAAGCTATATACCAGAGGAAAGCTAAGGTCTTGGGCTAGATTTGTAAAAGCTTAGGATAAAATCGACTGACCAGTTTTTGAGAAAATGCCCGAAATGTATATTTTCAGCAGCCCGATTTTTAGTTTTCAGGCGATAACGTTATGACGTGTTTATATTTTATAAACACAAAAGATAGCGTTAGATAGCTTGTTTGAACACCCTTCTACTGATAACCACAGCAATGACATGGACTGAGTAGTGCCGCCTCAGTGGTAGTTTAAAAAATTGCCTTTTTTCGATTTTCAGGCAGCAGCCACGCCCACAAAGGCATACGAATCAAGATATCCTGGAACAAAACCTTCTTAGTTTTTTTGTACTTTAATTCCTGAAAGCTTGAACAAAATTAAATCAAGGTACGTACAGACGCCACATACATACCAAAGCATCTCTTAGTGGAGACACGAACCAAAACACATTTACCTCTATATCTTTCCAACTTGTAGCCGGAACTTAATATATAAGCTATCGTTTGAAAGGCATTGGCCTATAGAATAACACTAGATATGTACCGGCAAAAGCAAAACACGTTTTTTTGTTTCGCAACACTTTAGCCAAATTTTTAAGAATCCGGTTAATCGTTTATGAAAACTTATGAAAACTTCCAAATCTCGTGTATATATAAGCGAGTCATTTCAGCATGCTACTGTGGCTGCTTACGTCACTCGCGCGCACTGCCGTGCGCTGTGATTATGACATGCGTAATTGCGAATACTTTAATTGTAATCCTTAAAATTTGACAATTACGACTCTGTAGTCGTAATCGTACTTTTTATGATTACGATTATAGCAATCGTAGTCCTAAAAATTTCAAGATTACAATTACCGTAATTGTAATCATGAAAATGAGGATTACGATTACAGTAGTCGTAATCGTTAAATTTTTAGGATTACAATTAAAGTAATCGCAATCATGCAATTCATGATTACGATTACAGTAATAAAGAAATTAGTTTTGCTTAGAGCAAATATTGATTTTTAAGCACTAAAATGGATTTAAATTATGCATTCGCATATTTGTTTGAAATTGTTGTAATATTCTACACAGACTCGTGGTCGCAGTATTTCCAATAAAGTTTGATTTTGATTCACTGTCCACCTTGATGTTGTCACACAAAGGGGAGGGACCTACAGTTTTACGCCGACCCGAAAGGCGATTTGAAGGTTTGCCATTGCCTGCCGAGAAGCGACCGCTATTTGAAACAAACGTTTTTTGTTTTTTAGTTTTTGATGTTGGGTTGAACCGGGCTTGAATACAGGCCCTGCGAAATGGTAGCGCACACTGCTAACCACTACACCACAGCGGCCGCTTTGTAACTGTTTATAGTCTTATAGGAAATTGCCTTATTTTACGGCCTTTACTTTTTTATAAGTTACAATATATGACCAAGCTGTGTGGAGCTGCCGATACAAACATATATTCAGGCATATAAGCCTGTAATTATACATTTTTCTACATTTAATTACAATAGTTAAACCACTTAAACTCTTGTCACTGGTCAACTGCGCACTGTGAATTCAAGATCTTTAAACCAAGAGAACTAAAACGAGATCGAAAGTCTTTCTCATTCGATTTATAAGTTGCAACTAGTTGATCAAATATATAATTGTTCAATTTTAAAAGCTCTTAAATATTTTAATCGTTTCCCAAAAGCACTTATCGCGCAATCAGATTTCCACGTGTGCATATACTACATATGTATATTACGGTGACCATCCGTCCTTTATTTTAAAGGACAGTCCTTTATTTTAACCCCCTCTCCTTTATAATTTTTTTCAAAATAAAGGACGCCTTTTGTCCTTTATTTCTTAAACTGTCCTTTAAATCAGCTCTGCATTTTTCAGAGGTAAAATTTTAAACACAGAATATGAAAAATAAAAATATCCCTTATGAAATATAATGAAAACCTTCGCCAGTTTGTTTCGCACCCCACTTAAGGGTTTCTACTTAATCGGTAATCTTTGTACAATCTATAAGCACAGAGAAAGTTGTGCCCAGGATCGTGTTGCACGCTGAGTTTCCACTTCCACTGAAAAATAACATTAAACCCCCTGCTGCACAGTGGTTAAAAACTGGCATTTTGTGTTCGTAATTCACTAGAGCCTTCATTTTTTCACTTAATTTGATTATTTTGCCTGAGCCTGATTTGTGAATTTTTATTTAATTGTATTCAATTTTTTATTGCAAAATGCAGAAAAAGTAGCAATTTTGAAGAAAATGTGTTCTCCTGTTCCAGTGAATAAATGTTACATAGCAAACACTAGTTGACAACAATTGTAATGTTTTCCCAAAACGAAAAAAATACACAAAAATTTGAAATGTTATAAAAAAATTCCCCCAAACTAAATATTTCTTTTTTAGTTTTTAGTAAAAATTGGTTGAAAAATGAAGGCTGCGATGATTTATGAACATTCAATTCCATTTTTGAACCACTGTGTGCTGGCTTCGTTGTGCAGTAGGAATTATGGGTAAACGCATTTTGATGGCAAAGGATGGCGAAGGCCTTGAAAAGGATTTGGCTTAATTTTTCGCTACAGCAGGGGAACTTGTACAATTAAATAATATAATTAACTGGTAAATATTTGATTTAAATTACGATATGGGTAAGGTACTTTTCGCATACAAGTTGTATGTGCGTATTCCCAAATCATTTTGAAAAAAAGTCCTTTATTTTACGTTGGTTAATATGGTCACCGTATGTATACTATGTATGTACATAAAATAGAATTTAGTAGACTACACTCAACGAATTTTTACAAGCTTTTATTTAACTTGCTTTTAATATTTATGTACTTGCAGCACTTTCACTCATCTTCTTGCTGTATAACCGCAAACGAAAGACAACGAAAAAAAAACGTGCCGGCCCAGAAAAAGATGTACGTGAAACTGTTATCAGCTATGACGATGAAGGTGGCGGTGAAGATGATATGACGGCATTCGATATAACGCCACTGCAGATACCCATCGGCGCAGGCGGTAACATGCCACCTGATATTGCCACTTGCAAAATGCCAATAATATGTGAGTATAAACTTTTGAACGAAATCCAAAGCAAAGAAATCCCTGCAAAAATCGTTGGACCATGTGGTATATTGGAGTACTTACAAAAGTGCTCCTCTGTCATGCTGTAGCGGACCAACTCGTGTCTTTATTGTTACCCCTATCACTGCTGGTGTTTTAACCACAGTATATACAGTAATAAACCTTTTCGCAGTTTTTCACTAATTGGTCCCCGAGGAGTACTTTTGGGTTGTATGTAGCGTTTTCGTTTTGCGCGCACGGCAACACTTACTGTGGGGAATTTCGCCTCATAACTAGAAATAGGTATTTTCGAGAATAAAATATATATATACAATTGTGTTATTTATGAACAAAATTTAAGTTAAGTATAGTATCAGTGCTTAATTAAGAATAATATCAATAGTTAATAACTAACGCTTGTGTTTTTATAAACTGGAAACTCACATCGTATTTTTTTTAAGAAACGTGAATTTTGTGATTTAACCCAAGTTTGAGCGGAACTCGTCAAAAATTCTTAACATCAAAGTATAGAATGTCACAAATATGAATCATACACACATACAATAGCAATTGCTATGAATTGCTACCGTATAAAGTCAAGACACGCATTTGGAGACTGCGTTGGTTATCGTTGTCATAAGTTCAGCCAACACATTCAATGGGCCATTACCCGGAGCTGATCCAATATGATGAGTAGATTTTAGTGAGCCTCACAAGCCACTACCTCTGGTTACACACTGGATATCGGAATATTGCAAAATAAATAGCAATTATCTCTTATAATTATAAGAAAAGTGTTTACAAAATTACCTGTGCCACTCTGACATAGTATGGTTGTTCTCAGTTTCATACCACAGTAATTTTGTATGCAACTATGAATCAGCAAATTTCATGCGCCTTCTCATTATCAACCCTGATCACATTTTACCCCCGATGAGTACTCAAAAAGGTTTATTACTGTATATACTGTGGTTTTAACGAAATGTGATTGAAGTTGAGTATTTGAAAGCACATTTGCATGTCTGGCTGTAGCTGGACGTGTAGAGATGCTCGCTGTTAGTTGTTAGCTCCCAGCATGTTTGGGTTCGAATACCGAAAGAGGCAACATCTAATTTTTTATTTTTATTTTTGGTTTTTATTAATTGCGAAAAAGCATCTGTGAAATGAAGAACAAAAGCGTCATTGTTAATATGTTGGAGTAGTTTTGTGCTACTCTGATGTAATGCAGAGATGGAGTATATGGTCCTACCCTAGGACATCGCTTTATTAATTGGACCATATTTTTTATATGAATTGTGGTTAATTTTGGAGTACTCCTTGGCCCTTAGGGAGTACTCTTTACAGGCATGCATGGAGTAGTCGCGATTTTTGCAGAGATACCGTGGAAACACAAAGGGCACGTTCAGAAGGCGCAACAGCTTAGTTACTGATTTTGATTTTTCTGATCATTTGAGACAACATGTTGGTGTGTACCTTTGAGAGTTGAATTTGAGAGCTGATGTAATTTTGCCCACTCCCAAAGGTTTAAGGTAGGGGGAAAATTGATATTTTCAAGCACTATGTACACATATGTATCTTTTAAGCAAACTTTTTTGGTGAGAACTTATTTAAATTCCAAAAACCGAATGCCAACTTGAATCAAAGGAACCAACACGGAAGTGAGTCAAAATGAAAATAAAAGAGCACAAATTTCTATGTAAAGCAAAACTCTCTGGGAATCCTACGAGACATCTGCCGGTCATATAACTGGTCATCTAAATGGGAGATCTGCAGTCTTTTGGCATCATATTTTACATCAGAATTGAAGGGATTTATGAAAAATCTGACCAGTTCTTTTGTGTAACTGTGATTTTGCATCCCTTTACTCTTTGTTCTTTTTATTAATGATATAGGCAGCTGTTTTTCCTTCTCTAGGTTCTTGCTTTACGCGGATGACCTAAAAGTTTTTTCTTCGATTAAGACTTCTGAAGATGCTTCTAGGGTTCAATTAGATATAAATAGATTGTACTTATGGTGTTGTCGGTCTCACCTACATCTCAATATTAGCAAGTGTTATCACGTAACGTTTTCCAAACTACGTAACGATGTGCAAACGTCATACAGTATCTCTGGTACTCCCCTTCAGTCAGTTTCTGAGATCAAAGACCTTGGTGTAATTTTCGATGCGTCTTTTTTATTGAATAACCACATCAATTTTATCATATCTAAATCATATGCTGCGTTGGGCTTTGTTCGTCGAAATAGTTGTAATTTTACTGATCCCTACACTCTGAAATTACTCTACACGTCTTTTGTTCGTCCAAAGCTTGAATATGCAGCACTCATCTGGAGACCTCATCATAAATTTGCCATCGATAGAATTGAGCGTATTCAAAAAGTTTTCCTTAAATATGCCCTTTCTTCCCTCAATTTCTCCACTCCCATCCCTCCGTACAATTCCCGCCTCCTTTTGATTAACCTTAAGTCCCTCGAAAGCAGAAGGACTATTCTTTCCTTGTCTTTTGTGCGTGGCTTGGTAAGTGGTGAAATCGATTGCCCCGCATTACTGCTTGCTATTCAATTTCTTATTCCTGCGAGAACACTTCGTTTTAATCTTCCCTTTTACCTAAAGGCCCGCAGTACGAATTACGCAAGAAACGCCCCGTTAGTGCGTGCACTTCGAGAACTCAACGAGATTTCGAATTCTATTTTGCTTGATTTTTCTTTGCCCAAGAATATATTTTATAGTTTATTGAATTCAATTTTATTTTAGTGCCTTCTGCACTTTAGTTCTCTGTATCGTTTTAATCAGTAAGAACCTTTGTAGTTTATTGACTTTTGAAATAAATAAATAAATAAATAAAACATATGGCCTCGGTTGATGTTAACTTAAGGTCGTTGTTTTACTGCCCTAAAATTGAAGGGAAATTTTTACAGCGTTTTTTATGTGTATTGGGTCTCTATTTGAGTGTATTGAGAATCGGTCAGTCTGAAAAGGCCTTGTAGGGAAGACAATAGGTTTGTTCGTCGAAAATCCAGCAAGAATTATCACTGAAAATATCAGATAGTAAGAAAACTTGCAATTTTCCGTACGAACGCAAATTTGCAAGTTTTTCTGCCAGCTAGTGTCCACGGTTGCATTTCATACAAAAGAAATTTGTATAGATGCTTTCCATTTCCAGACAACCGGTCAGGTACGAGCATGATTTTTAATTTCGACCAAACTCAAATATATTGTTTGTTGGTCCAAATAATGAGACACGTATTTTTTTCTTTTGGCTCGGAAAAATTTTTCTGCCGAATTAAACGCGATTTTATTTTTCAGGCAAAAATCGATTATTCGAATTGACAGTGGGATTTTTTTTTTAAATGCCCATAACTTTGTCAAAATTTAATAGATTCCAACAATGTTTTTACTCAAGTTTCGATTATAAAAAGCTGGAAAATGTGATTTTGTATTTCGAAACTGTATGGTGGAAAGTGTGTTCTAATATCTATTTGATACACAAAAAATGATCACGGCTGTACTTTTTGCTGATATATTACATACATATGTTCCATTTAGTTAAACAATATAAGAATATTGTAGTATGTACCCCAAAAAGTTATATTTTCTATAAAAAATCATAACTCAGAAAACAAAAATCTTCGCTATTAGAGATTTGGCTTGATTGTAGTTCAAAGTGTCTCTTTTCCGGTAAAAAAGTTTGAGATTAAAAAAAATACACTTTTTGAGAAATTAAATTTAAAAAAAGATTTGCACTTTTTGTTTATTGTTAAATAAAAAATTTTAAATAATGAAAATCAATAATTGTATCATTCTATCTTGAAGTGACAAGAATTGCTGACATTTGAGTAAAAACATTGTTGGAATCTATTAAATTTTGACAAAGTTATGGGCATTTTAAAAAAAAATTTCCTCTGTCAATTCGAATAATCGATTTTTGCCTGAAAAACAAAATCGCGTTTAATTCGGCCGAAAAATTTTTCCGAGTCAAAAGAAAAAATACGTGTCTCATTATTTGGACCAACAAACAATGTATTTGAGTTTGGTCGAAATTAAAAATCATGCTCGTACCTGACCGGTTGTCTGGAAATGGAAAGCATCTATAGAATTTTTAAAATTCTTTCATAGGGGCAAAAAACAGGATCTACGTGTATATATCTTGTCAGTCCGACTTTCTTCAACATACGATTCAATTTCTTTTTCGGGTTTACTACATCGACTCTCGTTGAGATTGCATTCCGATTAAGAATACAGCTTTTTTTTGCCAAGTACCTTTCAAATTATTGGAATTAACTAAATTAATTAAGTAAACAAGTATTAACTTACATTTTTATACCTTTCATGAGCATGAAATGGTATTATAACTTTGGTCCGATGTTTGTAAGTACCAGAACAAAAAGAGATAGACCCATTAAAATGTATACTTATTTGATCAGAACGTCGAGCTGAGTTGATTTATCCATGTCCGTCTGTCCGTCTGTCNTTTTAGCCGGTATTATTTGCCAATTTAGCCGGTTCGTCCAAAAAGTTCTGGTAACACTGCACAAAAGTATGTTTTCTTCGAAAATACTCAAGTACTACCAGTAGAGTACTCTACTGTCAAATACCTTTTTCTGGCAGTAGTTGCGGAAGGCAAAGTAAATACTGTACGTGTCGTGCTATTGATCGGTAGTTTACGTACGCTTGCAGAAACTGGTTTATGCCTACTCACACTTGACCCGAACGATGAGAGTAAAGGAGGGAAAGTATTTGCGCGGCGATCGGATGTCGTTTTAGGCCGTTTAAATGGAATTGCGCAGGAGTTTTATATACATACCTAACCAATTATGCATGTATTACTACAAGTTGTTAGTAATTTTCATTCGCGTTTTTAAAAAAGCTTGTCGGCGAATTTAGCGTACATTCATAATTGGTTAGGTATGTATATGTATGTACTATGCAGATATTTAATCCGGTTTGTTATTCGCGCGACAAACTTTTTTAAAAACGAAGTAAATTAGTACAAATTGTTAGTAATTTTCATTAGAGTTTGAGTAACTCCTTTCACTAAATGGCTTTTAGTAACTTTAACGAGACCTTAACT
>NW_016157311.1:4141-12999 GCF_001687245.7 Rhagoletis zephyria | reverse complement strand
CAAGAAATAGTCTTTTTACTCGTGATTTATTTAAATAAAACATGTGAAATTTAGTTGAAACATTTTAGCCGTTTTTAGCCGGTATTATTTGCCAATTTAGCCGGTTCGTCCAAAAAGTTCTGGTAACACTGCACAAAAGTATGTTTTCTTCGAAAATACTCAAGTACTACCAGTAGAGTACTCTACTGTCAAATACCTTTTTCTGGCAGTAGTTGCGGAAGGCAAAGTAAATACTGTACGTGTCGTGCTATTGATCGGTAGTTTACGTACGCTTGCAGAAACTGGTTTATGCCTACTCACACTTGACCCGAACGATGAGAGTAAAGGAGGGAAAGTATTTGCGCGGCGATCGGATGTCGTTTTAGGCCGTTTAAATGGAATTGCGCAGGAGTTTTATATACATACCTAACCAATTATGCATGTATTACTACAAGTTGTTAGTAATTTTCATTCGCGTTTTTAAAAAAGCTTGTCGGCGAATTTAGCGTACATTCATAATTGGTTAGGTATGTATATGTATGTACTATGCAGATATTTAATCCGGTTTGTTATTCGCGCGACAAACTTTTTTAAAAACGAAGTAAATTAGTACAAATTGTTAGTAATTTTCATTAGAGTTTGAGTAACTCCTTTCACTAAATGGCTTTTAGTAACTTTAACGAGACCTTAACTGATTTTATTTTCTTCATTTTAGTGCGGTTTTGACCAAATTTTCTTGCTAAAAAATCTTTTGTTACAATACTTTATTTTATTCCTTTGATTGTACATGTTAAATAAAAGCTTGTTTTTAAAAATTATTTTTTTTACATTATTTTATTTATAGTAGTTTTGGGATACATCTCAACTTTACATGAAAAATTAAATTTCAATCCCCATGGGTGGTTGTAAGAGGTTGGTAGCGGGAAAATGGTCAGTTGATGTTATTTTTTTTGGCCATAGTCGTTTTCAGCGACCCCAAAAACCTAGAAATAGTGGGGTCTACCTTCTGGTTCCTGGTTTGGTTTTTGTGTTCTCCTGACAGTTCTAAACAACTTTGTCAAAGAAATTTTGCCGAAAAAGCCAACCAGATAAAAGTTAGAAACCATAAAATAGAAAATAAAATGGGGGTTTCGATAAATAGCTAACTTTTAATTAGCTATGGCAAAACCAACTTTAAGTAAGTTGTATAGTATGTATGCAGACAAAATCGGGAGTTTGTTTTCTTAACAAGTTTCTATTTAAAAATCCTCATACAAAAACTACTTTGAATCAAAATTTTGAACACCCAAGTATGATTGACATTTTATTTTATTATGTTATATATTGTTTATACATGAATTACATTTTTATAAATCATATGTTTGGAGTCATATGTTTTTGAGAAAAATACATCGTAGTACATTATTTGAAATTTTCAAAATTACATACATTTCTCGACTGAAAAATATGCTATTCAAGCTAACTCGACGGTACACAGGTTGCCTATTTTAACACTTCATGCGAATTAATCGTAGCGCTTTCGACAGAAGCAATATTTTGATATGAAACAAAATGGCTTTGAAAGCTAATGTAATTGCCTTTCTATATTGCCATATAGCCACAATAACTCCTTGACCTTAAAAAAAATTGGTCAAAAGTAGTGTTCTTCGAAAAAACCATGCAAAATCCAAGGGATATATTCCAAAAAAAAAACATTTTTTGTAAAACGCACTTATTGTTCGAGTTATATAAAATTGTGTGAAGGATGCACAGCTGCATGCAAATAGAAAAAAATGCAATACATAACGCATTTTTTAAATTAAGGTGTTCAAATTTTTTTTCGAATTTCGAACAGTGGAATCGTGTTGCTCGTCTCAAAATCTATAATACTAGTATAATAAAAAATACATAAATAATTTTTTTGTCTTGGAATAAATCCGGTGGATTTTGCATGTTTTTTCCGAAGAACATCCATTTTTTTACGGTCAAGGTAATTGTGGCTCAATGGAAATATTTTTTCGTGAAAGGAAATTACTTTAGATTTCAAAACCATTTTGTTTCGTATCAAAATACTGCTTCTGTCGAAAGCGCTCCGATTAATTCGCATGCAGTGTTCAAAAAGCACACTGTGCGGCTTGTGAAAGGACAAGAGATGTATTTTAAAATGCTGTGCATATTTTTCAGATTTGAGTTCAGCGACAAAATCTATTAGAAATGGCCATATCAGAAAAAAATTTCAATTAGCACGAAATTGTTNCTATTGAAATTCTTAACCAAACTCGGATTCCTCGACCGACTCGACCCCCGATCCGTCCCTGTTCATGACTAGGCTCTTGACACCCTCCACTGCAGATTTGACAAACAAAATTGGTTATTTTTTTATATATATTTTAATAATTTACGCTCGAGCTTTAAACTTGATTGTTAAATACATATATCGGAAACCGGAAGGTTTCCGGCCCCAATTTTATGTGTTTATACTTGTACATCAGCAAATAGAATGATACAAATTTTGAAATGGAGGCAAACGGAGCTCTTAACTAGACTCTTAAGTGTTACTATAAATATTCAAATATCAGCTGACATAAAAAGATATATTCTCAAAACTTAAACAATTCAGCCTAAGGAATATTAAAAAAAGGTCATTTCCCGTCTATTCAATGTTCTTAAACGACCATGTTTTTTATTTGAGAATATCAGGCAATACATTCCACTGTCCATTTTAAATTTGTAATCAGTGTTGCCAGAATTTTTTGGAGAAAAAAGCTAGATTGTCTCCAAAAAAAAGCTAAAAAAGGCAAACAATTTTTTTCGAGCTAAAAACAAAAAATCATTTTTTGCTTTCTTTTTCAAATTTATTGAGTTTCAAACATGACAATTTGGCATATATTTATATGTACATAACCATGATACAAAAATTTAAAGGACTTACTTTTAGCGTTGTAGTTGCTCTGAAAATTTCAATTTTATAAAGTAGACAAACTTCAAAATATAAGCTATAAGCTATCCAGAAACCATTCTTTTCGCGGTTTTTGTTTATATTTTCTAAAACACAAACTGCACTCATATGTATATAAATCAAAAAGCCTCATACACATATACTATACCTTGTCACTTTTGAATGTATTTCACAATCAGAATCACTGGCGCTACTTCCATGCGAAATTTCTTCAACCGATCGCTTCGTCAAATATCTTTAACAAAAAAAACATTAAAAGAGACAATACAATTTGAGATGTACTGAAATCCTATCCATTGGTTGAGGTTAAAATTAAAAACTTCGTAGCACAAAGCACAACTCTTTTCCGACGCCACTCAGTTAAAAAATACCAAATAATAGTGATACGCAAATCGGTTTGCGACTATACTCCATTGCAATATGTATGTATATACCAGCTATTATTATGATCTTTTTGTTTACCTGTAAATCTTATTCTAAGTATAAAAACCAGCAAAAAAAACTATTTTCTGTCGGCAAACGCTGTTTTTTTAATGGTAGGAAAGAAGCCATTTTGGTAGGCTTTTGTACCAGCTCTTGGTAGGAAACAAAGTTTTTCAGTGGTAACCCTGTTCCCAACACACCTGGAAACTGTTGAACAGCTTTCGCTAAAAACTAACGCAAAGATTCTTTCTCTTTCGGTAAGTTTTCATTGAATTTTTCAACTACCAAAACCGGTTTACAGGCTAACCTAATATTCGCGGCTTGCGTTTTGGTAGGCACATCATCGAATTTGTTTTTTTACGTCACCCGAAATTAGCTTGCACGCGTTCGCATTGATTTCATTGCGCGAAACGTCAAATCAAAATGTCACACAGAACAAAAATTGGAAACTGAGTTAGCTTCATATGCACGCCGTTCAATTTCGGTTGGTCCCATATAAGTTGTATGTGCATGAGAAATTTTTGACAGTAAATTGGCGGCGTGCGAGAATGTTAGGTTAGCCTGTTAGCGCTAAACTGTACTATTGGAAAACAACAGTCGAAATATTTTTACGAGTATATTACAATTTTTTACCAGAAAATAACGGAACTTGTCGTAACTATCTGCGCAAAGGTTTTGCCAGATGAAATTATGCGAAAATTAATTAACTTATTAACAAAATAATAATTTTTATGCATTTTTATGCTTTTTCGGCAAAATATTTATTTTGCGTCATAATATGCATTTGCATATTTTTGTATTGCTTACATATATACCATGATACAATAATTTTTTAAGGTAGTTTCACTTCAAAATATTTGACATAACCCGTGTCTGTGACAAAAACGCAATGTGGCCACTGCTACTATATAGGACTTGGGAAATTTTCGCTTATTATTTTAGATAATTTTTAACAGAACATGTAAAGATTTATATATTTCATAAGTGTTCACTTCATTTTTAATACATATATACGTATTTAATACACACATTCTTGCCCCTGCTAATCACATGAATAAATGAATAAAATGAAAAAAGTAAGTGCGCCTGGGCCACACTGTAGAAGTGAAACTTACGTTACTTATCTATCTATACATACACACATCTGCTTTTGCTTAAGGTTATATTTTTTCGCTTTTTTTCTATCAATGTAGGTCCCTACCTCTACCACTGTTCGTTTTAATAACATTCATGTTATTCTGTTTTCCATTATCTTCATTTTTATCATTATACTCTATCGATAACAAAATCGATTATAACGTCCATCAAAATAGCGATACCAAAATCTATGACAAATTCGATAAAAATGTCAATAGCAACATCGATAATACCATTGGTAGCTAAATCGATTAGAAAATCGATAACAGAATCGATAAATATTGATAACAAAATCGATTTATATCGATAACAAAATCGATATATATCGATAACAAATTCGATAAATATCGATAACAAAATCGATTATAACGTCCATCAAAATAGCGATACCAAAATCTATGACAAATTCGATAAAAATGTCAATAGCAACATCGATAATACCATTGGTAGCTAAATCGATTAGAAAATCGATAACAGAATCGATAAATATTGATAACAAAATCGATTTATATCGATAACAAAATCGATATATATCGATAACAAATTCGATAAATATCGATAACAAAATCGATAAATATCGATAACAAAATCGATAAATATCGATAACAAAATCGATAAAAAAACCGATAAAAATATCGATTATTTTATCGATAGGTCTCGAGAATCCCGAAAATCTCTAAAAAATAGTTCCCAGATTGAGTCTTTGTATCTCTCTCTATATCCTTTCCTCTTTAGTTACCTCTATTTTAATCTTTCTTTCCCTATCTTCATCTTTGCTTTTATCGGTATCCTTATCCCCTCTTTGTCTTTACTTCTATGTTCATCATTTTTTTCAGCTACATATTCCCCTTCACATTTGTTCTTATATATATAAGTAAAGTGTTTAGATTTACCTTCGTCTTCATTTTTGCCTTTATCTTTACGCATCTTTGTTTTTGTTGTTATTTTTACGTTTGCCTTTATCCTAATCTTCATTTGTGTACGTAGTCACCTTTACTTTTATTCTTGTATTGGTATATTTCTAAGTGTTATTCTTTAACCTTTTGTTAGCAAATTTTTGTTAAATTTATACCATATGCATACACATAAGAAGCACTTGTTTCAGCCCCAACCATTTCCGTTGCACCATTTCCGTTGCATCATTTCTGTTGCATCATTTCCGTTGCATATACACAAGAAGTACTTGTTTGAGGCCCAATCATTTCCGTTGCATCACTTCCGATGCATCATTTCCGTCCCAACCAGATCCGTGTGCAATTTCCGCTGAATTTGCCAATTTACTTCCAACCAACCAACCGCCGCTAAAGAAGTTTAACTTCAAATAAAAATTTTAAAATAATATTTCTCAGCCCCATAGAATTTGTCTTGATAACTTTTGATTTTGAAATTTTAGCAAAAGTCATTATAAACAATTTTATAGATTGAAAACGAAAAACAGGGAGCGCATGCAATACTCCTTGACTATTGTCAATTAAATCTACTATCCTTACATCTATTCCGTGTGTTGCAATATCCACTGAAGCAGCAGTTAATTTTTTCAAAATTTTTTATGAAGAAAATTATAAAAAATTATTAGAAAATTTCTCTACTCATACATATGTTCGGCTTCCCTTTGTTTTATTTTTCCAACGTCAAAAGCTGGACTTTTTGTTAAGTTGGTACAACAAAAAATGCGAAACACGTTTTCTGTCAGATAGCTAACATGGCGGATAAGAAGAAGTGAAACTACCTTCTAAAAATTATTGTATTATGATATCAACTATCATTGGAATCAAAGTTTGAAAAAGAAAGATAAGATGAACGAATGTCATTCCAAGTTTAACTAGGTGTGTTGATTTTTGAAATAAAAAATTGGGGCATAATGATTTTTTTTTGCAAAGAAATAAAAAGGGTGGGAAATCCCTCATAAGTACGGTAACCATCCGTTCTGTTTTTTGCAGGAACCTTCAAACCTGAAAAACTTGAAAATGTACTGATTTTTTTCAAGTGTTCTACATTTGGCCCGCATTTTATTCGTTATTTTAAAGTTATCGGACAATGGATGAATTTTTTCAAAAAAGTGTTTTTTGGTACTTTTCGTAGCTTTTCTTCAATATCTCATGAAAAAATCTCCCAATCAACGTAAGCGACTTACAGCTCGAAGGGTATTGATGTGCCTCTTACCAAAATATATAACTTGTGGCGACTTCAATGAAAATTATTAGTGCTACAGGCGACCATTTACATTTTGTCGTCAAAGTCGAAAAAGTGAGATTTTCAATCAAATACGCAGTTTCATTCCATTGTTTTTTTTTCATTATCCATTACAGTAAATTTTGAGCCAAAGATAATGAAAATCGGATTAGAAATGTAGATGCTATGGAGCGCAATCTGCACAAATTATATATTTTTGTAAACTCGTCGTTTACGTCGATTCATGACGTCGATTTTTGACAAATANGGGTATTTAATGTTCGGCTCCGCCCGAACTTAGACTTTCTTACTTGTTAAAGTTTAAAATGTATTACGAATTGAGAATCATAAATACTCTTTTGATATTTTTATACTACGTAAATATAAGTAGGCGATAGTCGATAACTTTTTTGTGCTTACTATATTCAGAGTTACCATAAACAAACTTTTCTGTGATATCTATTTATATATTACTATTTTTAGAGTTACCATAACACATTTTTTTGTGATATAAATATTATTTTCTAAATATCGATTCANCGAAAAAGTGAGATTTTCAATCAAATACGCAGTTTCATTCCATTGTTTTTTTTTCATTATCCATTACAGTAAATTTTGAGCCAAAGATAATGAAAATCGGATTAGAAATGTAGATGCTATGGAGCGCAATCTGCACAAATTATATATTTTTGTAAACTCGTCGTTTACGTCGATTCATGACGTCGATTTTTGACAAATACCTGCGAAAAGTACAAAAATCGAAAAAAGGGTATTGTTTTCGTTTTGAACGACTCAAAATTTGCCTATAAAATAATCTNTGTGCTTACTATATTCAGAGTTACCATAAACAAACTTTTCTGTGATATCTATTTATATATTACTATTTTTAGAGTTACCATAACACATTTTTTTGTGATATAAATATTATTTTCTAAATATCGATTCAATAAAAAAGGCTAGAAAAGGCCAAATGAAATTAAGAAATAGCTTAAAAAAAGCTAAAAGCTAAATCACTTATTTTGAGGCTAAATGCATTCAAAAAAAGCTAAATTTAGCCTGAAAAAGGCCGAAGTGGCAACACTGTTTGTAATCCTTGAAATAAACTAAATAAGAAACCAAATATTAAACTGTACTGATTTCTTCTTGCTTATTTGTTCGGCCCTGTTCATAATACACGTCCGCAAATTGCGATAACGATCCGAATTGTTTCAAATTTGGCATATTTAGTTGAAACTGGGAGGGACTTACAGTGTTACGCCCACTGACTGTGGCTGTATTTTTATGAGAGGCTGTTTTTCATGGCATTATATACTCTCCCTCCGAGGGGCGACAGCTACATATAATAAAAAACTTTGTTTATGTTTTATTTTTGATGTTGGTCGGAAACTGGGGTCGAGCCCGGGAACTGCGGAATGGTAGCGCACACTGCTGCATGCTCCTCCACTTGTGTGACAGCATCACGCACACCACAAATTGGGGAAGAAGCCCGGGCAAACCCGTATACAAATTTGTAAGCGCCAAATTCTTTTTTTACCTCACTGCACTGAGAGCAGAGAAAATTAAATATTTAAAATCCACAGCACACAGAGTGAAGCAGCTTAGAAATAATAAATAAATTAGGGGTATTCTCGAAGTCTTGCACGATACACGGATTGCATGAAATGCAAAAACACTATTCCTAATTTCGAAGAGTACGAGAGCACCCCATTGCAAAGTGGTAGCATGCATGGGTAGCAAGCAGCGAAATTGTGTATCAAATACAATAACAAGAGCCGGCAAAAAAATGAAGTGAGCGAGATGAGAGGAATGAGAGAAATATGTAGCAATTCCAACAACAAAACAACTAGCACAGGGACGCATTTATCTTGCTATGCTATTTTGCAAAATATATACATGAGGGCTATTCGCGATTCGGTGCATAAGAGCTGACAAATTTATGCAATTGCAGAAATATGCCATGGATTGTGAGCGACCTTTATTAAACTGTCATGGTAAAGCTTTTGCAAAACAATTTTTGTGCATCAGCTTTGGTTTTGTTTATGAATGCAATGCATAGCATTTTTATGCTATGGATTTTCGGTATTGCAAATTTGCCAAGCCATGACAAATGCAAATGCGTGTATTTTGTTTGTGTATTGCAAATAATTTGCAATACAAATTTGCAATGCAATGATGCTAGGCCATTTGCACCGGATCGCGAATAGCCCTA
>NW_016157311.1:0-2843 GCF_001687245.7 Rhagoletis zephyria | reverse complement strand
TTTGTTTTCTAATCAAAACAGTAAGTGTGGCACCTTTCTGAAATCTTTGTTAAATGGGCAATTTTTTTATGTAATGTAAAGTTATAGCTCAGTACATTTTTTTTCACCCGAGATAGTCAAAGTTGGGGAAGAAAATATCAAAAAGTTAAAAATCCAGAAATAGTCCTAATTTTATGATGGTTCCTTAATTTATTTTAACTACATTGCATTTGAGTATGGAGAGGCAACTATCTGGAAGTATTTTACATAAAAAATTTACTAAGTATTGCCCGGTTTGTAGTTGCAGTTAAAGAAAACACATGAAAAGGCACGATTTTTTTTAAATTCGAAAAAATGTAAATATTTCAAAAACGGTGACACTTTTACCTGAAAATTTTTTGTTTATCAGTGAGCTCACCCCCCCACCTACCTTGCCCTAAAGTTTGGCACGTTACTTCTGGGACACCCTGTATATATTTGATATATTTTATTTCCCCCTTTATTTTATCGCACAGATCCCGTCATGACTCTAATACCCGGCCAAGAAGTGAACGTCGGTTTTCTTATGGAAGAGCGTAAAAAACTCTTTGATATGGATCTCAATGGGCCACCTTTCGACGACCTACGCAGCTTCACCTTTGAGGGCAGCGGTATCATAGCCGAGTCGCTGAGCTCTTTGGCCTCAGGTGCGTACCGGCACACTCCGAACACCATCGCCACCACTTCTTTCATGCGCTGTAATTGTTGCTAATGTTGTTATTGTTACTAACAATAGAACAACATACTGTCTTACTCACTTGTAGTTTTATGTATTAACTTAAACCTCATTACAGGCACTGACGATGAGAATCAAGACTACAACTATCTGTCCGGTTGGGGACCGCAGTTTAATGCATTGACCGCAATGTATGTGCATCATGACCGAACAAAGCTGACGAGAAAAGTCACAACGAATGAAGCAGCCATAGCAGCAGCAACAGCCACCGCTGTGGCAGTGCAAGGCGGCGCAACAACAAATATTTTGGCAGTGGCGACGACGGCTGGTACCGGGGCAAGAACAACGGGGATGGGAAGGCTGGTTAAAACGGCGGCAGCGGTTATTCAAGAAGAGAATGAAGATGCTGAGGATGGAGGAAATGTGGCGTTATAAAATTGGAGAAATACGCGCAAAGTTGGTGAAAGGCGAAACAGGAAAAGGTCGATTTAAAGACCACGCGTGCATGGAGTCGGTCCAGGGTACTTGCTTAGTAACCTAGTAATAGTGCGAGTATGTCGGCTTGTAAGCGGACATGGTAATTAAAGTCAGTGTAAAGAAAATGCAACTTTAACGAATATTTTGGCGAATGGGTGATGGGGTATACTAGCGTCCATTAACTAGAGCAGGCCTAAAATACAAAATGTAAATCATAAAAAACGACGAAGACTAAACATTATGCAGAAAAGGTAGTCAGAAAATATCATATGCAGCTGAGCTGGGCTACCGCCAGGGTAGCCAACTCATTTTTGAGAATTCCGCGATTTCGACAAGGAAACTCCCCGATTTTGCCCGAAATTTTGTGAAATTCCCCACTCATAGATATCTCCTTATTTACAAAAAAATACACAAAAATTTAATGTATTTTGGTATATTGCTGGTCTTTCTGTTTATTTTATTTTGAAATGTAATTCATCTATGTATTCATAAACCAAACCAAACAATTATAAAGTTGGTTAACAAATAAATAATAAAAAATGTTTATATAATATATACGTACATACATATATGTACATATTTACGTATAGTGGTCGAAAAAATTTTAGTCGCATCAGTTATTTTTATTTCGTTATTTGATTTGAGTTATTTTTTTATAAAAATATAGTTCATTTTTTAACAAATAGCGAATAAATCCAAGTTTGAAACTGTGTGCAATAATTGAAAAAAATTCAACAAACTTTTTTAAAAAATCGAGCTTTTTAACTCGATTTTCTAGAAAGATTTTGAGTATGCCATTTTGTAGCCCACTCAATTCTATTTTAATAAAGATCAAGTTTCAGGTGTCCAAAAATTTTCGTTTTAAAATTTTTTGCCGAAGCTTTTGCGGGTTTCTTCCATATGAAAATAATTTATGTTTATTCGTTATTTGAAAGCAAATGCAGCAAACTAAATTCTAAAAAATCAATGGTAATTTTTGGCGATTTGAAACTTTGTTATATTAGAATTGAACGAGCTGAAATTCCCCACAAAAAACGGTCCATTCCCCACGCAAACTGAAATTCCCCGCAAATCGGGGAATTCCCCACGAGTTGGCTTCCCTGGCTACCATTGTCATAGTGGCATGTGAATATTTCCTTTTCCCGCTCTGCATAGTTACAACAACAAAATTATGAACGCACTTGTTTGGGACTGTGAGCGAAGTATTCGGTATTAGACATGTTTCTCTGACAATNAGCAAACTAAATTCTAAAAAATCAATGGTAATTTTTGGCGATTTGAAACTTTGTTATATTAGAATTTAACGAGCTGAAATTCCCCACAAAAAACGGTCCATTCCCCACGCAAACTGAAATTCCCCGCAAATCGGGGAATTCCCCACGACTTGGCTTCCCTGGCTACCATTGTCATAGTGGCATGTGAATATTTCCTTTTCCCGCTCTGCATAGTTACAACAACAAAATTATGAACGCACTTGTTTGGGACTGTGAGCGAAGTATTCGGTATTAGACATGTTTCTCTGACAATTCTTTGACCTTTCCTTAGAGGTGGGTAACTCAGCACTGTGCTGAGTTACTGTGCTGACTCTTAGAANCTTGGCTTCCCTGGCTACCATTGTCATACTGGCATGTGAATATTTCCTTTTCCCGCTCTGCATAGTTACAACAACAAA
>NW_016157310.1:381142-381494 GCF_001687245.7 Rhagoletis zephyria | reverse complement strand
ACAGAAAGTGAATTATTTTAATGAAATTTTGCAGAATTTTCTTAAATTTGTTGTAGAATGGACCATATTTTTATAAAAAATTACCGAAAACTAAAATATTAAAAAAAAATTTGCCCGTATTGTAAAAAATTCGTTGTACCTAAACTTTATTGACTGACTGTATTAAGGTAGCTGTGGTGGATTGCATAAAAAGACTTAATTTGTCTTTTCTTAAAAGAAAGGTAGCTCTGGTGGCTTGCATTTTTAAATAAATTTAGTGAGAAAGTGGTAATTATTTTGACACTCTTTTTTAAATGCCTCTTTTTCTGCAACTGCATTGCCTTTCTCAATTGTCCTTCAGGATCTTGGCCTT
>NW_016157310.1:374222-378875 GCF_001687245.7 Rhagoletis zephyria | reverse complement strand
TTTTTTTTTCGTAGGAGAGGGAAATGCTTTATGCACTGGCCGGGGGCGCTAGTCTCTATACTACCTTCCCCGAGTGTGGGACTCCCACCGAAGCGTGTTGGGCTACCCACTAAAACCCAAACTCCCACCGCCCGCGCAAGAATCCCGCATCTGGCACCGTAAGCATTTCTGATCTTTTAAATCAGGCCCTCGGCTCCTGCCGCTCTTGGTCTGGGACTGCTTATTGGTTATTCGCAGCTAACCCACCGAAGTAGGCTGTTCACGATCCGCCCTGTGTGACCCCGGTAAGGCCCTGAGCTTAGCCCTTACCAGGGTCACACATTTAAAAATTTACCCGATTAGTACCGCTGGAGTTAAGGTTGAAATTCATAACACGTATTCATTTTATGGTAAGCAATGGTTTTGCAGAAAATGAACCCAATAGATGGCGCTGCAGCCGAAATGTATAGAAACCACGTGTGGTTGGTCTGCTTTGGACCTATGTTTAAGTTATACGAATTTAATTTTCAGATGTCTAAATGAAGGATGGGGTTAAGTTTTTCTGATGCCCTAATGCACGGTCATGCGGTCTTGCATCTTCCCAGAAATCAGTTCATAAATTTTACCACGAATTGTAAAAGTGGTTAATTAACAAGGAAAGATTACCGTAGGTATATCAATTGCTTCATTTGAAAGATCCCTAAGAGATCACATGACTCATTTAGCAATGTACCGGAAAACTTTTCATCCTGTGGGACAGCGAGGATTTTTGGCCCTCCTGTAAAGAAAACGCACTTCTGGGCTCTTGAGTTTCCCTATAAGAACTGTTATTGGCATACGCATCGCACCAAGACAAAGATGAGACAAAAAGATTACGCATGATTGGCAGAGATCTCACAGGTGGAAATATGACCATCAGTAAAGCTGATGACACCAAAAGGGATTGGTATTCTATATGGTACAGCCGCGTTACTATTATTGGCCTATGTGTGAGGAGGATACTGCACATTAGTGGTTTCAACTTAAATAAAAAATTTTGACTTTACAGACTAATTTTGTTTTTAAACGCTCTTTTGCATTGGCCAACGCAAAAGCTCTTATTAGGCGCCGCGAAGTAAGCGGGCATTGGCTAGTCTATATATATAAAAGTGAATTGTCTTTCGTATGATCGTTGTTGTTGCCAAAAAATGAAAAAAACTGAGACGTTACAATTTCACAATTCCATAGAGTTTTCTGTATATTGTATGTCACTAAACCATTAAACGGCTGGACCGATTTGGTTAATATTTGGAACATATGTATATCAGTACCTTGAAAAGAAATATTCATACCAAAAATTTAATCGCTAGGTGGCGCTGCGGTCGGGATGTTTCAGATTTGGAACATTTGTTAGCCAACTGAAAAGGAATATTGGACTAAAAAATACACGATCCCTGGGGCGGGATATTCCTAATGCGCTTATATAGTGGGAGATAGATGGATATCTACCATATAAATACGCCACAACAATAAAATGTTGAAACCACTTTTTTGAGGGCACCAACATATCTCTTAAACCAACTACGCTGGGAAACTTAAACTTGGCACGGATGCATAAATTGTAAGTATCCTACTTATGGCGAAAGCTGGGAGCTATTCGAAAAGGGGGCGTGGCACCTCCCATACAAACTGAACATCTCATATCGCTTATCTAGAACCGCTATGCTAACATCCTGAATTCCTCATTAATAAACTTTATGGAAGTTTAAGAAATACGGTACGGTTCAGTTATTTGCACAATGATGTTGGGTGTATGTGTCCAAATGCGTGACCTGATTTTAAAAACTCTAACATACAAGTGTAGCATTGATGATAAGGTTGCCACAATTGTGCTTTTTTGGTACAATTTGAAACCAAAAAGTACATTGCCTCCACATAAACCTTTTTGGTTCAATTTGCAAATGCAGCGCTGTGTATATTTCGCTTGGCAGTCACCGACTAACTCTCGCGCCGTGCAGTTGTGTCTAGCTAGCGTACCACAGTTGAGCGTGTTTGTGTTTNATATTTCGCTTGGTTTTATATTACGTTGGTCAAAAACTTCTACTTATTTATACAAATACTTTCTTCTTTCTCTACTTCATACAAACTTTACCTAAATTTGTTTTGCATTACAAGCTTTAGACCAAGAGCTCATGACCAAAAAACTCATCATACTTCGGATCGATTGAAATTTTTTGTGAGCTTAGCTTGTTAATATATAAATCGAGATCCTGAGGGCTGGCCGCTGAACAGCGGTCTTGATTATGCGTTTTTAGCGATTAAAGATGTCAATAAAAACCGATTACTCAACATACTTCAGATGACTTGAAATTTAGATAGAATTTTATTTACAGTGTATAGAAAGTTAATTCAAGGTTGCCTGCCAATTCTGATGGTCTTAAAATACTGCCAGCCCATGTTGAAAGTGCATTGTTGCAACCATAACTAAACATACTTCAGACGGGCTGTCCTTATCACAGGACATTATTAATATCACAAATAGATGAAATGTCTACAGCCAGCCCCTTCTGATGGTCTTAAAGTACTGCCAGCCCATGTTGAAAGTGCATTGTTGCAACCATAACTAAACATACTTCAGACGGGCTGTCCTTATCACAGGACATTATTAATATCACAAATAGATGAAATGTCTACAGCCAGCCCCTTCTGATGGTCTTAAAGTACTGCCAGCCAGTGTTGCCGCGAATCATTTTAGTGGTAGCTAAATTCCTTTAAAAAAGCGCTAAAAAAAGTCCTTGTGGCTAAAAATGGTAGCTAAAATTTTTTACTTACATATACATATAAAAGTGTACACGCAAACATTTTCAATAAGTAATGGTATAGAAAAACAATGAACTCTGGAAAATAGCTAATATTTTATCCAACCAAAAACCTTTTTGTATAAAAGGGGAAGTATACGACGCCAGGTTGCTGGATCCATCAAGTTTTTGTACCATCAGGCTCAAAACATTAACTTACCAGCATGCTGGTACAATATTTATTTCTTTACAAATGAGGCCGAGGAAAGATCGAAATGATTAGAGCGGAAATTTCATAATTTTTCTACCATTTTGTTAAACATTGTTTTTTTTTTTTAATTCACAACTGCAATATCGTGAACTTAGACTTCCATAACCACGGCTTTGACTCATACAGAGCCAGAAATTTCCGCCAAAATATNCAGAGCCAGAAATTTCCACCAAAATATTTTTCACTTAGAAAATTGAGCTAATTTCACCACTCACGACACCAGTATGCTGGTACAATCATACAATTTTCAAATAGTTTTTGAGGTCGCAACAGCAGCTGGTACAATCACACCACAAAAACATACACGGTCAATCGACTTGATAGGCCATTTAACAAATTAAGCATATTAAGGGCCGTAAACTTATCTATTTTAAAGCATAGTTAAATCGTTAATAGATAAGTTACCAGCCCTACCACTTTTACACTATGTATGTATAAAAACGGAGTGCAATGGGGTATAATCGTTGCGCTGGGTATGCTGTTGCAGTTGCATGGCTATACTCAATCCCGACTCTTGCGTCCTCGTTCGCGCACTCTGAGCAACTCATGTGCGAGATGCAGTAACCAATCTGAGTGGAGCCTTGGGTCACGGCAGAAAGAGGGGGAGCTTCGGTGGGGCCACTCCGACTTATTCAGTTTAAGGGCTCACTGAAGTCTGCAGCGTCTGTACACCAGTAGGTGCGGCTGCAAGCGGGTGTCTGCTTGGAGTTGGATTTGTGGTGGGAGTAGGGATGCAAATTTTGGAGGGTAACATAGATACATCGATGTTTCGATGCACCGGAAAAATGAACATCGATGCTAAAATGCATCGCCAGAAAAACATCGATATATCGATGGTTTCCGATGATTCCCAATTTGTTAGGTTGTAGTCACATTAAAAGGAAAAAATAAAACTTTTCAATTCCAACTCTGTAATTCAGTTAGAAAAATACTTACATATGGATGTATTTCCCTGTATTTATTTACCAGTCTTCTACTCTTCTTATAATTAGAATAAAAAGGCATACCGTAGTAAGTTCGCGGAGACTAAATATCCAAGGCCCAACTACGGGCCAACAGGAACCCGGCCCTTTTTTTACAACGCTTTTATCAACTTGCAATGTTGTATGTCCGGACCACCATTTTATACTATAAATATAGCAAAAGTATTTATGGCAAACCTAGTCTAGATATCAACCTCGTCGTAGGTATCATATCAAAGATATACAATTAGAAAAACTCTAGATGTAGATGTCGCCCCGCCAGAAGAAGTTGAATATTGCGCCTAAATATATGCACTATTTATATACGTCACAGCGGAAATGGACGACACGACATTTCTTTAAATGAAATAAACTGCTGCTATATGTATGTATGTACATATGTATGTTTATACTAAATGTGAGCAAATAACATTGTACTTGCATAGTCTTCTGTTCTCTTTCACTGTAAGTGGAATTATTTTAATATCTATTGCAAAATTTTGAACAGACAATACTAAAAAGTAGAAAATAAATAAAATAAAATAAAACTTTTTAATATAAAGGGTGATTTTTTTGAGGTTAGGATTTTCATGCATTAGTATTTGACAGATCACGTGGGATTTCAGACATGGTGTCAAAGAGAAAGATGCTCAGTATGCTTTGA
>NW_016157310.1:368535-373445 GCF_001687245.7 Rhagoletis zephyria | reverse complement strand
GAGAAAAGGATCGACACTCACCACCTATTTGTCGACTTTAAAGCCGCTTTTGACAGCACTAAAAGGAGTTGCCTATACGCCGCTATGTCTGAATTTGGCATCCCCTCAAAACTCATACGGCTGTGTAAATTGACGTTGAGCAATACCACCGCGAACAACAACAACAAAAACCGCGAAGTCTGTTCTGCCTTTTCCAAGTTGGATAGGTTGTGGTAAACGAGGACAAGACGAAGTTTCTCCAGTCATCAAACAAACAGTCAGCACATTCGCGAATTGGCACCCACGTCAATGTTGGCAGTTACAATTTCGAGAAAGTAGAGAATTTCGTTTACTTAGGAACCAGCATTAACACCGACAAGAGGGCCCATGCGCAGTCTGTGCAGACAGAAATATACAGTAAACTCGATCCCTTTTTGTAGCCACAGATAGAAGCAGACTGTTCTAATAGTTCGCGGAAATAATTATTCTTATAAACCCCTTATTTTTATTATACATATATTACAAAGCATTAAAGAGATTTATAGTACATCAGAACTTATACTTATTAGGTACATACATAAAAACATATTACAAACTGACTGATATATGCGTGTCATGAATGGGGGGAAACATGGTGTCACTTACAATATATCTTTGTAATAAAATATATTCAGAATTAACTTTTTGATTAAATGTTTCTTTAACAGAAACAATAATATCTGAGAATCGTCTTACTCTAGTTTAAAACAAAATTGTCCTCTACCCGGTATATTGACAAAGTTCACCTGCACTGAGCAAACGCAAGAGCGTTGTTAAATTTACGGATATTCTCCAAATAGTTTTTTGTGATGTCATCATTGCGCTCAATAAGTTCTTTCGGCTCATCGCGGACAGAAATTGGTAGTAAACTCACCTAGCTCTTATGACAACAGATGGATGCAGTATTATCAGCTGCCTCGCCTGGATAAAGTTTAGCTGAGCAAAACTCACATATCTTCTCCTTGCGTTCAACACTATTTGATTCTATCTCATCGTCTTTAAGGAAAAGACGTGCACCGCAATACGTCTTTGGTTGCTTTTTTACCGCCTCCTTGCACCGACATCTTCACTTAATTGCTGAAAATATGATGGCACCAAAACACTACTAAATTGCAAATAGATCTGCCGTTGTTGCATATCTTAGTTTATTGGAAGGCAATCACTTTTTTCGAGGCATTGTTAAGCGTAATTATATTAAATTGAAACCTATAGTAGTAAAAGTGGTTATTACGATCAACAAAATAACTTTTTGAAATTATAAAGTTACCGATTTTATGTAGACTTTATGAGATAAACGCAATATGTCAGTATATCTAATGGAAAAATTTTTCTGTAAATGAAATGTTGAATTGAAAATCACCAAAAATACCATAATACCAAACACCAATATGCTTACCATACCAATAATACTCGTAATAAATTTATTGCTTAGCTGTTATGATAAAAGGAATATCCGAATATTTTTCCGACAGGGTAGCCAGAAACAATATGGGCTGCAAATAAGATTGTGAAGCGAAACTTACAAAAAATACCATAATACCAATATACATATGAATGTACTTACCGTATCTACAATTTACGCGATAAATATATTTCTCAGCTTTTATCATAAGAGGAATAAGTGAATATTTTCAACTGACAGCGCAGACTGCTACAATTCTTATTATTGAAATTCCTATTATTTGGATTACAGTTATGTTCAAGCAAAGAATAAACAGTATACAGAAGACGCACCACATACAAATTTATTTTTCTTCGGCGGACGTAATATAACAACCCGGACCAGAGCACAGAAGTTAACATTACGACCACTATGAATAACATGGCGACCCGGAACAGAGCAGAGGAGTTAACATCACGTCCACTATGAACAACATGAAGTTAACATCTCGCCATAAACACAAGTCGTGATCAGCGTTGCCGCGATTTTGAAAAAAATGTACCAGTTGCCAAGCAGAAAAAGTATCAAAAGCAAACAAAACTGTTGTTTGTTAAACTATTATTTAAAAAAACAAATAATAAATAAAATTGTAAAATTATATCCATAGTTATAAAAAAATATATATTTCTTGCTTCTGTCTGCTTATTTGCATAATAAAAAGAAACTTATAGGGCCCCTAAACCACACCAAATCTTTGCGCAACTCGAGACTTGTACAAGCCAATATTGTGGAATTTACTACAGCATAAAATTGCGCAGACCTTATTTTGAAAAAACGTTGTTCAAGTAAATATGTGCAAGAAATATGAATGTTCTTTGTATATATTGATAGCTTCTTCTTTAAAAAGTAAAAAAAAAACTACATATTTTACAGCACGATCTGGACCCCAAAATCAAAACTAGACTAAAAATTTCGCAGCGGTCGCCATACGAAGCAGAAATTATTGTACAATAACACAAGCATGAGCAAAATATCAAAATAATTATTATTTTAGCGCAATAACTGTGCAATTTAGTACAAACGACTCCATACACCACACAAACGCTCGTCGCAAGCCCGATATTTCGTAATGTTTTTGTGTGGTTTAGGAGTCCTATAACATTGGCGAGTGCAAAAAAAATTCCGGTTGTGTTTCCCTTATAAGAGTTACCAAATGAACTTATAAATATCTATATATAAATTGTGAGACTTCAAATAACAAGAAAAAAAATATTTGCCTTTAGACTAGTAGTACTATTCATAGTTTTCGAAAATTCATTTCTGCCAGCCAAAAGTATCAAAATACGGGATTTGGGAACAAAAAAGTATCAGATATTAAAATTTAGAAAAACAGTATTAAAAAATATACAATTATACCAAAACGGCAACGCTGATCAAACGCAGACGCAGGAAAACGCAGTTAAGGCCCGTCCACATAGAACTTTGGCGTTGCGTTGGCGTTGGCGTCGCTTCAACAGCTGACTATGAATACATGAATTCAAATGCAGCCGTCCACATAGCCGAAATTCGACAACGCTCACGCCAACACAAAGCAAAAAGATGGCCAACTCTCAACTTTTCGCGTACGTTGCTCGTCAGCTGTTGCAAATAAATACAATTATGTGAAATATTTTTCCTTTTCAATCAAGTGCGGGCAAGAAATATCTTTTTTAGTGCAATTATTGATATGAAATATTAATTAATCTCTCGTTAGTATGTTAATTTAGTGGCCCAAGCATTCGCTGCCAAACGTTCATTGTAGCAAGCATACTTTTAACGTGCGTTCTGTCAAACCAACTCCAACGCCAAAGCCAACGCGAAAGTTCTATGTGGACCGGCCTTTAACATCTTGTCGTCATAGCGACGATGGAACTAACATCGTCAGCCGAGTGAAAACACTGCTAAAGTAACAGAGGCAGCGCCGCTTGTGATACCCTTGCTTGCCTCACCGCTCGTACCATAAATTCAAATTGGTTGGATAGTCGACATGCGTCGTCTGTATACTGTTTATTCTGTGGTTTAAGCTTGAAGTCACAATAGCACAGTACTTTGGAGTTAAGTGTTATTATGGTGATGCCACAGATGGCGCGCTTTAACGGCTTCGTTCATGTACGAATTGTGTGGTTTATATTGCAGAATTGAATAAAAATTCATAAATGATTTCATGAAATCATGAAAACTAAAAAGAAAGCGGCATAAATATTTAGCAGCTGTCAATACTAACCAAAAGTTTTGAAAAAAATGTTATTTGTAACTTTTAATTTCTATAGTTAAATATTTAAGTGTTTTCTGATATTATTTTAGACGTATGCCAATAACAGTTCTTATAGGCAAACTCAGGAGCTCAGAAGTGCGTTTTCTTTATAGGAGGGCCAAGAGTCATCGCTGTCCCACAGGATGAAAAGTTTTCCGGTACATTGCTAAATGAGTCGAGAGATCTCTTAGGTATCTTTCAAATGAAGCAATTGGTATACCTACGGTAATCTTTCCTTGTTAATTCACCACTTTTACAATTCGAGGAAAAATTTATGAGCTGGTTTCTGGGTAGATGCAAGACCGCATGATCGTGCATGAGGGCGTCAGAAAAACTTAACCCCATCCTTCATTTAGACATCTGAAAACTAAATTCGTATAACTTAAACATAGGTCCAAAGCAGACCAACCACACGTGGTTTCTATACATTTCGGCTGCAGCGCCATCCATTGGGTTCATTTTCTGCAAAACCATTGCTTACCATAAAATTAATACGTGTTATGAATTTCAACCTTCACTCCAGCAGCATTTTATGCAAATAGGATAAGAAATTTTATAGCGAAACTCGTAAAAGCAAAGCTCCATTCTTTGTGAAAAAAATTTAAAAAAATTCTTCACAATTTTTACATAAATTTTACCTTACTGAAAATTAAAGACAAAGTTACAATAGTTCAATGGGATTTAGAAATCTAGGAGAAAATGGCTCCCAATCGAATGATACTTGCGCGTTTACGTAAATGTATATCGATCCAGCCTTTCCAATAATTACCACTTTTCGCCATAATTACGGAATTGATAACATATGTAGCTGTGTAGAATTTCTGGACGTTAGCGTAAGCCGTTCCGGAGATAAGCTATATGAGAAGTTCAGTTTGAATGGAAGGAAGGAGCCACGCCCCCTTTCCCAATGCGTTTGCAATATATTACTACGTTTATGCGCATGCACAAGTCACTTTAATTCATTTCGATTCAAAACATATGTATAAACTGAATTTCAATTCGCTTTGAAAGAGCGAAGTGTTTTGGCTCACACTCCATTTCAAATCGGTAGTTTATTTCTCCAGACAGTTAGAAAGAGTGTATAAACACCGCTCTCACTCAAAGCGAATTGGAGATCAGCTGTTCCGCTCAAATTCCAAATAATCGCATCAGTATTTAAAAGCTGATTAATAATAATCGTTCTTTTTCTTTGCCACGATTTTATAATGCCGAATAAAA
>NW_016157310.1:364559-364881 GCF_001687245.7 Rhagoletis zephyria | reverse complement strand
GCATGGATTTGAATGCAGTTTTCACGATGTATTGCTAGGAGGTCTAACTTAAAATATAGGAAGAAAAAAATTAGAGAGTTGCCACCTGTTTGAAAATTGGAGTTTAAGTAAATTGATAAGAAAAAAGGAATATTGCAATATGGGCATCAAAAGAAAGAGGCTGAAGAAGGCTTACATGCAAAAATATCATTTTAGAGTTGCCACCTGTTTGAAAATTTACATTTAATTTAATTTATAATATAAATTGAATACTGCAATATGGGTATCAAACTGAAGGGGTTTAGGAAATTTTATTGCCGAAAATATTTTTAGGGAGGGCTGC
>NW_016157310.1:362039-364534 GCF_001687245.7 Rhagoletis zephyria | reverse complement strand
GGCCTCCTCTGCGTTGGAAAGACCAGGTGGAGAAGGACTTGGCTTCACTTGGCATTTTCAATTGGCGTCAGTTAGCACAGAAGAGAAATGACTGGCGTGCTGTTTTGGACTCGGCATGGATTTGAATGCAGTTTCCACCGATGTATTGCTAGAGGTCTAACTTAAAATATAGGAAGAAAAAAATAGAGAGTTGCCACTTGTTTGAAAATTGGAGTTTAAGTAAATTGATAAGAAAAAAGGAATATTGCAATATGGGCATCAAAAGAAAGAGGCTGAAGAAGGCTTACATGCAAAAATATCATTTTAGAGTTGCCACCTGTTTGAAAATTTACATTTAATTTAATTTATAATATAAATTGAATACTGCAATATGGGTATCAAACTGAAGGGGTTTAGGAAATTTTATTGCCGAAAATATTTTTAGGGAGGGCTGCCACCTGTTTGAAAAATTTTATTGCATCAAATTGATAAAATAAATGAAATCTATATCTACATCTATACATATAATAAAATTGTAACAGGTTGATGGCTGTACCTTATAGATATTAAAGAAAAATTAATATGATGGGTTTTTATTAAAGCCAAATAAACAATTTTTAGAATTTTTGAATCTCTGTCTGTCTGTATATTTGTACGCGCATCAGTCGAAGACATGGAATTGAATGCAGTTTTAACCGATGTATCGCTAGAGATCTAACTTCCAATATAGAAGAAAAAATTAGAGAGTTGCCACCTGTGTTTAAAATTTCAATTTAGGTCAATTGATACGGTAAAGTGAATACTGCAATATGGCTGTCAAAAGAAAGAAATTTACAAAGGCTTACAGCTGAAAATATTTTTGTGGAAGGTTGCCACCTATTTGAAAACTTTAATTTAATTTAATTGATAGCATAAATTAAATATTGCAATATTGGCATCAAACTAAAGAGGCTAGGAAATTTTAATGCTGAAAATATTTTTAGGGGATTTGCCAACTGATTGAAAAATTGTATACATTAAAGTTTGCAAAATAAATGAAATATTGCAATACGGATATTAAACTAAAAAATATTAGGAAGCTTACTTTTGAAAATATTCTTGAAGCGGGTTGCCACTTATTTGAAAACTTTAATTCAGTTAAATTTATAATATAAACTAAGTGTTGCCATATGGGTATCAAACGAAAGCATCTGAGAATAATAAAATTGCAACAGGCCGATATCTGTACATAATAGATGTTAAAGAAAAATTAATAGGGGGTTTATTAGATCAACAGAAGCCAAATATAAAATTTTGGTATGTTTGTCTGTATGTTTGTAAGCGCATCACGCAAAAGCTAATGCATGGGATTAAATGCAGTTTTCACCGATGTACATATTGCTAGAGCTCTAATTGAAAATATAGAATCCATTTTTTTTTTGTTTTAGTTTATCGCCGATCATTATTTGAACGTATTAACTTTTTCCAGTGCGTCGTTGTTTATATTTAGAGTTAGCAACTGACCCTTCTCAAAATTTCGCCTTGATATAACCACAAACTTAATTTTTTTTCTATTTCTGTGTGGAAGGTTTTTCGTAAAAAACCAATATATCTCTAAAACCAATTACGCTGGGCAACTGAAACTTAGCACTGATGCATATATTACAAATGCATTGGGAAAGGGGGCGTGGCTCCTTCCTTCCATACAATCTGAACTTCTCAGATAGCTTAACTGCTTACGCTAACGCCATGAAATTCTACACAGCTACATATGTTATCAATACCGCAGTTATGGCGAAAAGTGGTAACTATTGGAAAGTCTGGCTCGATATACATTTACGTAAACGCGCAAGTATCATTCGGTTGGGAACCATTTTCTCCTAGATTTCTAAATCCCATTGAACTATTGTAACTTTGTCTTTAATTTTCAGCAAGGTAAAATTTATGTGAAAATTTTGAAGAATTTTTTTTAATTTTTCACAAAGAATGGAGCTTTGCTTTTACGAGTTTCGCTATAAACTGTTCTATCCTATTTGCATAAAATGATAGCCGTTTTCGTTGTTCGGAATAAACCCAAAAAACACTGAATAGAGTTCCGTCAGATTGTCGGAGGTTATCTTACATACATATATGGTCCAATTACATGCTACTAGAAAACTCGCTAGGTGGTGCTGGAGTAGAGTTATTTATAAAAATCGTATTTATTAACTGATTTCGTTCAAGTTTTAAATGTGAGCTATGTACCTGTATGATGGAAAATTCTTTTGATAAAAATTTACCCGATTAGTGCCGCTGGAGTTAAGATTGAAATTCATAACACGTATTCATTTTATGGTAAGCAATGGTTTTGCAGAAAATGAACCCAATGAATGGCGCTGCAGCCGAAATGTATAGAAACCACGTGTGGTTGGTCTGCTTTGGACCTATGTTTAAGTTATACGAATTTAGTTTTCAGATGTCTAAATGAAGGATGGGGTTAAACTTAATTTTTCTGAAGCCCTCATGCACGATCATGCGGTCTTGCATCTACCCAGAAA
>NW_016157310.1:359122-360402 GCF_001687245.7 Rhagoletis zephyria | reverse complement strand
CGACTCATTTAGCAATGTACCGGAAAACTTTTCATCCTGTGGGACAGCGAGGATTCTTGGCCCTCCTATAAAGAAAACGCACTTCTGTGCTCTTGAGTTTCCCTATAAGAACTTTTATTGGCATACGCATCTCACCAATGTTGTAGTTGCAAGATCATACAAAAAGATTACGCATGATTGGCAGAGATCTCACAGGTGGAAATAAGACCATCAGTAAAGCTGATAACACCAAAAGGGATTGGTATTCCATATGGTACAACCGCGTTACTATTATTGGCCTATGTGTGAGGAGGATACTGCACCTTAGTGGTTTCAACTTAAATCAAAAATTTTGACTTTACAGACTAATTTTGTTTTTAAACGCTCTTTTGCATTGGCCAACGCAAAAGATCTTATTAGGCGCCGCGAAGTAAGCGGGCATTGGCTAGTTTTATTATATGTATAGATTTACTTAAACTCCAATTTTCAAACAGGTTTCAACTCTCTAATTTTTTCTCGCTATATTTTAAGTTAGACCTCTAGCAATACATCGGTGAAAACTGCATTCAAATTCATGCATTCGTTTTCGAGTGATGCGCGAACAAACATACAGACAGACCGACAGACAGACAGACAAAAATTCTAAAAATGGTTGATTTGGCCCCCATATTAATTTTTCTTTAATATCTATAATGTACGGACATCGACCTGTTACAATTTTATTATATGTATAGATAATGTCCTGTGATAAGGCCAGCCCATCTAAAGGATGATGTTTTACAGTTGCAACAATGCCATTTCAACAAACGATTATATATCATTAGAACGGTATTTTGATGCTGATGTGCAGGCAAGTTTTCAAATTTCAAATTAGTTTAACATAAAGCGAAAAAATCAACTCAAAAGTGACACCAACACTAATGCCATACATGTACTGAATTAAAAAAACGTGCTAAGCATCAGTTTAGGAATAAGATGTATGTATGTATGTACATGAATAGATTAGACTCAAACAAGGAAGAAGGTAAAGTTGAGTATGGAGAAGAAGAAAGGGATAAATACAGAAACTATGTAAAATAAAAGTAAAGAAACCTAAATATAAACACAAAGAGGAAGGAACATTTAAATGCCTAACCTAATAACAATGGTGGGGGTGGATATGTAAATGATGAAAAGAATGGACATATTTAGATCAGGATAAAGGAAAAGATAAAGATGAAGACCAATACGAGGAAGAAGATGAAGATGAAGATGAAGATGAAGATGAAGATGAAGATGAAGATGAAGATGAAGATGAAGAT
>NW_016157310.1:347727-354815 GCF_001687245.7 Rhagoletis zephyria | reverse complement strand
GAAGATGAAGATAAAGATAAAGATAAAGATGAAGATGAAGATGAAGATGAAGATGAAGATGAAGATGAAGATGAAGATGAAGATAAAGATCAAGATCAAGATCAAGATCAAGATCAAGATGAAGATGAAGATGAAGATGAAGATGATGAAGATGAAGATGAAGATGAAGATGAAGATGAAGATAGGAAGATGAAGATGAAGATGAAGATGAAGATGAAGATGAAGATGAAGATGAAGATGAAGATGAAGATGAAGATGAAGATGAAGATGAAGATGAATATGTAGATGAAAATGAACATGAACATAAACATGAACATGAACATGAACATGAAAATGAACATGAACATGAACTTGAACATGAACATGAAGGTGAAGATAAACATAAACATTAAAAGCGATAGAGACAAAGATAGAGAGGAAGAAATTGACAGGGATAACAAGGAAATATAACTGGAGAATTTGCGATGTTATGTACATATGTGTACATATGTTCTGTTATTTAATCTTATGTTATGGTATGTTATGTTATGGTAAGTACTAAGCTAAACTCCCCTCCACATAACTCATTCCAACTAATGTTATTTTAGCTCAACTCAACTCACATAAACTATCCTTAATTTTAGCGGTTGAATTGCAACCGCTGGGCGAACACTAGTATTAATAATTTGCTGTGATAAGGACAGCCCATCTGAAGTATGATGACTTATAGTTGCAGCAGTGCACTTTCAACATGGGCGTGCAATACTTTAAGACCATCAGATTGGGCTGGCTGTAGATATTCCATCTATTTATAATATTAATAATGTCCTGTGATAAGGACAGCCCATCTGAAGTATGTTGTTTTACAGTTGCAACAATGCAATTTCAACATGGGCTGGCAGTACTTTAAGACCATCAGAAGGNGCTTACTTCGCGGCGCCTAATAAGAGCTTTTGCGTTGGCCAATGCAAAAGAGCGTTGAAAAACAAAATTAGTCTGTAAAGTCAAAATTTTTGATTTAAGTTGAAACCACTAAGGCGCAGTATCCTCCTCACAAATAGGCCAATAATAGTAACGCTGTGATACCATATGGAATCCCAATCGTTTTCGGTGTCATGAGCTTTACCGATGGTCTTATTTCCACCAGTGAGATCTCTGCCAAGCATGCGTAATCTTTTTGTATGATCTTGCAACTACAACATTGGTGAGATGCGTATGCCAATAACAGTTCTTATAGGGAAACGCAAGAGCACAGAAGTGCGTTTTCTGTTATAGGAGGGCCAAGAATCCTCGCTGTCCCACAGGATGAAAAGTTTTCCGGTACATTGCTAAATGAGTCGTGTGATCTCTTAAGTATCTTTCAAATGAAGCACGGTGATCTTTCCTTTTTAATTCGCCACTTTTACAGTTCGTGGTAAAATTTATGAACTGATTTCTGGGTAGATGCAAGACCGCATGATCGTGAATGAGGGCGTCAGAAAAACTTAACCCGATCCTTCATTTAGACATCTGAAAACTAAATTCGTATAACTTAAACATAGGGCCAAAGCAGACCAACCCCACGGGGTTTCTATACATTTCGACTGCAGCGCCATCCTTTGGGTTCATTTTCTGCAAAACCATTGCTTACCATAAAATGAATACGTGTTATGAATTTCAACCTTAACTCCAGCGGCACTAATCGGGTGAATTTTTATCAAAAGAATTTTTCATCATACAGGTACATAGCTCACATTTAAAATTTAAACGAAATCGGTTAATAAATACGATTTTTATAAATAAATCTACTCCAGCACCACCAGTTTTCTAGTGGCATGTAATTGGACCATATATGTATTTAACATAACCTCCGATAACCTGACGGAACTCTATTCAGTGTTTTTTGAGTTTATTCCGAACAACGAAAGCGGCTATCATTTTATGCAAATAGGTATGTAGATAGGACAGTTTATTGCGAAACACGTAAGAGCAAAGCTCCATTCTTTGTGAGAAATTTAAAAAAATTCTTCACAATTTTCAAATAAATTTTACTTTGCCTTAATACTAAAGACAAAGTTACAATAGTTCAATTGGATTTAGAAATCTAGGAGAAAATGGTTCCCAATCGAATGATACTTGCGCGTTTACGTAAATGTATATCGAGCCAGACTTTCCAATAATTACGGTATTGATAACATATGTAGCTGTGTAGAATATCAGGGCGTTAGCGTAAGCAGGTAAGCTATATGAGAAGTTCAGTTTGTATGGAAGGAAGGGGCCACGCCCCCTTTCCCAATGCATTTGTAATATATGCATCAGTGCTAAGTTTCAGTTCCCCAGCGTAATTGGTATTAGACGTTTTAGTCTGTATAAGAATTTTAGGAATAACTCGAGCTACATACCGAGTAAATTTTTGGTCAAAATATTTATTTTCAAGGTGTTGCCAAATATGAACCAAGTCGATGCAACCGTTTAGTAGTTTACTGAAATACAGTGCAAAGAGAACTGTATGAAATTGTAAAACGTGACGTCTCAGATTTCTTAATTTTTTGGCAGCAACAACGAAAAGTTTTAATTTTTTTAGTGAAAAACCCTCCACACAGAAATAAAAAAAATTAAGTTTGTGGTTAAATCAAGGCGAAATTTTGAGAACGGTCCATTGCTAACTCTAAATATAAAAAACGACGCACTGGAAAAGGTTAATACGTTCAAATACCTAGGAATAATGTTCGACGGTAAACTAAAACAAAAAAAAATGGATTCTATTTTTTCAATTAGAGCTCTAGGAATATATGTATATCGGTGAAAACTGCATTTAATTCCATATATTAGCTTTTGCGTGATACGCTTACAAACATACAGACAAACATATCAAAATTTTATATTTGGCTTCTGTTGATATAATATTTTAATTTTCTTTAACATCTATTATGTACAGATATCGGCCTGTTGCAATTTTATTATTATCAAATACTCTCGTTTGATACCCATATGGCAACACTTAGTTTATATTATAAATTTAACTGAATTTAATTTTCAATTGAGTGGCAACCCGCTTCAAGAATATTTTCAAAAATAAGCTTTCTAATCCTCTTTAGTTTAATATTCGTATTGGAATATTTCATTTATTTAACAAATTTTAATGAATACAATTTTTTAATCAGTTGGCAAATCCCCTAAAAATGTTTCCAGCATTAAAATTTTCTAGCCTCTTTAGTTTGATACCAATATTGCAAAATTTTGTTTATGCTATCAATTAAATTAAATTAATGTTTTCAAATAGGTGGCAACCTTCCACTAAAATATTTTCCGCTGCAAGCATTTGTAAATTTCTTTCTTTTGACAGCCATATTGCAGTATTCACTTTACCGTATCAATTGACCTAAACTGAAATTTTAAACACAGGTGGCAACTCTCTAATTTTTTCTTCTATATTGGAAGCTAGATCTCTAGCGTTACATCGGTGAAAACTGCATTCAATTCCATGTTTTCGACTGAAGCGCGTACAAATATACAGACAGACAGATATTCAAAAATTCTAAAAATTGTTTATTTGGCTTCTGTAGCTTTAATAAAAACCCACCATATTAATATTTCTTTAATATCTATAAGGTACAGACATCGACCTGTTACGTTATGTACAGATGTAGATATAGATTTAATTTATTTTATCAATTTAATATAATAAAATTTTTCAAACAGGTGGCAGCCCTCCCTAAAAATATTTTCAACAATATAATTTCCTAAACCCTTTCAGTTTGATACCCATATTGCAATATTCAATTTATCCTATAAATTAAATTAAATGCACATCTTCAAACAGGTGGCAACTCTAAAAAAATATTTTTGGCAGTAAGCCTTCTTCAGTCTCTTTCTTTTGACGCCCACATTGCGATATTCATTTTTTCTTATCAATTTACTTAAACTCCAATTTTCAAACAGGAGGCAACTCTCTAGTTTTTTTCCTATATTTTAAGTTAGACCTCTAGAAATACATCAGTGAAAACTGCATTCAAATCCATGCATTCATTTTCGGGTGATGCGCGAAGAAACATACAGACAGACAGACAGACACAAATTCTTAAAATGGTTGATTTGGCTTCTGGTGCTCTAATAATTTTTAATTTTTCTTTAATATCTATAATGTACAGACATCGACCTGTTACAATTTTATTATATGTATAGATGTAGATATAGATTTCATTTATTTTATCAATTTAATACAATAAAATTTTTCAAACAGGTGGCAGCCCTCCCTAAAAATATTTTCGTCAAAAAAATTTTCTAAACCCTTTCAGTTTGATACCCACATTGCAATATTCAATTTATCCTATAAATTAAATTAAATGTAAATTTTCAAACAGGTGGCAGCCCTCCCTAAAAATATTTTCGTCAAAAAAATTTTCTAAACCCTTTCAGTTTGATACCCACATTGCAATATTCAATTTATCCTATAAATTAAATTAAATGTAAATTTTCAAACAGGTGGCCACTCTCTAATTTCTTTCTTCCTATATTTTAAGTCAGACCTCTAGCAATGCACCGGTGAAAACTGCATTCAAATCCATGCATTCGCTTTCGAGTGATGCGCGAACAAACATACAGACAGACAGACAGACAGACAAAAATTCTAAAAATGGTTGATTTGGCTTCTGGTGCTCTAATAAAGACCCCCCACATTAATTTTTCTTTAATATCTATAATGTACAGACATCGACCTGTTACAATTTTATTATATGTATAGATAATGTCCTGTGATAAGGACAGCCCATCTGAAGTATGGTTAGTTATGGTTGCAACAATGCACTGCTCATAATTAACAAACGAGTTGCAAGCTGAAAACTCTCGTTTGCCATACTTATATGCAACTATCAAAGCCTATTATCTCTTAATTTTGAGTAACTTTATTAAAAAAGATGCGATCAGTAACAATATTAATATTGATTTTAAAATGAATATAATCATATTAAAATATTTAACACTTTTGTGGGAACCAAAGCTAAGATGTTTATGAAAAGTAATGTCAATTATTCTGAAATTCTTGAAGTTAAAACCAATATATTAAAGTTTTACATAGTGCTTTTGGATCAAATAGATTTAAGATTCGATTTCAAGCGTGAAGATATAAAACTTCTACAAATAATAACACCGGCTAAGTTAGTTTCTAATGAAGATTTACCAATTTGACCTCTTTTGTTAAAGTTTCCCCTCATCTCATAGATTGCGATCCTGATATAATAACAACGCAGTGGAATTTACTGAGGCTAAGTGAGTTTGATATTTCCAGCGATCTAGATATTGATATGTTTTGGGAAAGACTTTATTCTATTAAAAATGGACTTTGCGACAGTCAATTTTACAAACGAAAAAATCAATATGTTTACAAAACTGGGGGCCAAATATAGTAAAACTTCGTTTTAAGTTTTTCTCTCTGAGGTCAGGATTTTCTTTAAAAGGACTTTGAAATTTCTAGAATATGATTCAATAAAAAAATTATTCAAAAGATTCGGTGCATTGTAGAATAACAATTTGGGTATCAATTAAAAGCAAAAATTCTACAGAATTGAAAGCATAATAATTTTTGGGTGCACCAGGACGAATAAGTATTGAAAATCTCCTTTTAAAACTTTATCCTTGAATATCCTTGGAAATTTCCAATATTTATTAAAAAAAAATATATGTCAAGGACTAATATATCCTCGAACTTCGTCCTTCTAACCTTATTAGTTTTAGATAAAATAAATTTACACTTCTCCTTATAAGATACTAGCCAATGCCCGCTTACTTCGCGGCGCCTAATAAGAGCTTTTGCGTTGGCCAATGCAAAAGAGCGTTGAAACCCAAAATTAGTCTGTAAAGTCAAAATTTTTTGGTTTAAGTTGAAACCACTAAGGTGCAGTATCCTCCTCACACATAGGCCAATAATAGTAACGCGGTGGTACCATATGGAATACCAATCCCTTTTGGTGTCATGAGCTTTACTGATGGTCTTATTTCCACCTGTGAGATCTCTGCCAATCATGCGTAATCTTTTTGTATGATCAAGCAACTACAACATTGGTGAGATGCGTATGCCAATAAAAGTTCTTATGGGGAAACTCAAAAACACAGAAGTGCGTTTTCTTTATAGGAGGGCCAAGAATCCTCGATGTTAAACAGGATGAAAAGTTTTCCGGTACATTGCTAAATGAGTCGAGCGATCTCTTAAGTATCTTTTAAATGAAGCAATTGATATACCTACGGTGATCTTTTCTTGTTAATTCACCACTTTTACAATTCGTGGTAAAATGTATGAACTGATTTCTGGGTAGATGCAAGACCGCATGATCGTGCATGAGGGCGTCAAAAAAACTTAACCCCATCCTTCATTTAGACACCTGAAAACTAAATTCGTATAACTTAAACATAGGTCCAAAGCAGACCAACCACACGTGGTTTCTATACATTTCGGCTGCAGCGCCATCCGTTGGGTTCATTTTCTGCAAAACCATTGCTTACCATAAAATGAATACGTGTCGGGTAAATTTTTATCAAAAAAATTTTCCATCATACTGGTACATAGCTCACATTTAAACTTTGAACGAAATCGGTTAATAAATACGATTTTTATAAATAACTCTACTCCAGCACCACCTAGCGAGTTTTCTAGTAGCATGTAATTGGACCATATATGTATGTATGTAAGATAACCTCCTACAATCTGACGAAACTCTATTCAGTGGTTTTTGAGTTTATTCCGAACAACGAAAACGGCTATCATTTTATGCAAATAGGATAGGACAGTTTATAGCGAAACTCGTAGAAGCAAAGCTAAATTCTTTGTGAAACATTTAAAAAAAATTCTTCAAAATTTTTACATAAATTTTATCTTACTGAAAATTAAAGCCAAAGTTACAATAGTTCAATGGGATTTACAAATCTAGGCGAAAATGGTTCCCAATCGAATGATACTTGCGCGTTTACGTAAATGTACATATAACGATCCAGCCTTTCCAATAATTACCACTTTTCGCCATAACTACGGTAGTGATAACATATGTATATAGCTGTGTAGAATTTCAGGACGTTAGCGTAAGCAGTTCCAGAGGTAAGCTATATGAGAAGTTCAGTTTGTATGGAAGGAAGGAGCC
>NW_016157310.1:323652-347702 GCF_001687245.7 Rhagoletis zephyria | reverse complement strand
TAAATATAAACAACGACGCACTGGAAAAGGTTAATACGTTCAAATACCTAGAAATAATGATCGACGATAAACTAAAACAAAAAAAAAATGGATTCTATATTTTCAATTGGAGCTCTAGCAATATGTACATCGCTGAAAACTGGATTTAATTCCATACATTAGCTTTTGCGTGATACGCTTATAAACATACAGACAAACATACCAAAATTTTATATTTGACTTCTGTTGATCTAATAAAGCCCCTATTAATTTTTCTTTAACATCTATTATGTACAGATATCGGCCTGTTGCAATTTTATTATTCTCAAATACTCTCGTTTGATACCCATATGGCAACACTTAGTTTATATTATAAATTTAACTGAATTAAAGTTTTCAAACCCGCTTCAAGAATATTTTCAAAAGTAAGCTTCCTAAGCCTCTTTAGTTTAATATTCGTATTGCAATATTTCATTTATTTTACAAATTTTATTGAACACAATTTTTCAATCAGTTGGCAAATCCCCTAAAAATATTTTTAGCATAAAAATTTCCTATCGTTTTTAGTTTGATGCCAATATTGCAATTTATGCTACCAATTAATATAAATTAAAGTTTTCAAATAGGTGGCAACCTTCCACAAAAATATTTTCAGCTGTAAGCTCTTGTAAATTTCTTTCTTTTGACAGCCATATTGCAGTATTCACTTTATCGTATCGATTGACCTAAACTGAAATTTTAAACACAGGTGGCAACTCTCTAATTTTTTCTTCTATATTGGAAGCTAGATCTCTAGTGATACAGCGGTGAAAACTGCATTCAAATATATGCATTGGTTTTCGAGTGATGCGCGACCAAACATACAGACAGACAGACAGACAGACAAAAATTCTAAAAATGATTGATTTGGCTTCTGGTGCTCTAATAAAGACCCCCACATTAATTTTTCTTTAATATCTATAATGTACAGACATCGACCTGTTACAATTTTATTATATGTATAGGTTGATAGTTACAATATATGTATATATAAATGAGGATACTGGAATCATTATTATGGAACCAGGTATGCGCTCTAAAAGAACAAACTGACCGTGTAATGTACGGTTTAAATACTTTAATTGTTTTATATACAAGGGCGTAGCCAACCTTTCACCTAGGGGGGGGCCGGAGTTTATATAGAAGGAAAAAATGTTTTCAATAAAGTTTTTTCTTAGAATAGAAATTTTTAGGTTTAAGAAAGTATGAGTTTTATGGTATCCTTTACAATGATACCAATTTTTTCAAAATCGGTTCGTAATTTTTGTGCTTAATATATTTTTTTTTATAAAAAAAGATATATTTTTGCTTTTAAGTTTTTTTCTTACATTTTTATATACGAAGTATACAAATATGCCAAACAGAAGAAAAAGGGTTTAATTGCTTTTAAAATGATAACAAATTTAAAAACATCGGTCATTAATTTTTTTTTATATTTTTTTTTATAAAAAAAGGGTTTTTTTCCTTTTAAATGTTTTTTCTCAAAGTTTTATATTCGCAGTATACAAATACGCATATCCGAAGAAAGGAGGTTTGATTGCGTTTACAGCGATATCAATTTTTTAAAAATCGGTTAGTAATTTTTTGCTTAAAATATTTTGTTTTATAAAAAAACGTATTTTTTCATTTTAAATTTTTTTTTTCAAATTTTTACATATGAAGTATACAAGAAGGCATAACAAAAAGGGGGTTTAATCACGTTTGCAACGATACTACGACCTTTAACCTCTTATAGAACCTGTAATAAAAGTTTGCACAAAAACAGTTATATACCATTTAAATAAGAGCATAAGGCGGACTATGTCTGTATTTTTAGTTATTTACATATAATAATAAAATATAATTTTTTACGAAAGGTCCTATTTCGAACTTCGAAGGCCCATATCTCGAATTCGGAGGCCATTTCGAAAAACGGAGAAATTACATTTTTACCTATGACTCAATCTCTTAAAATAGAATTGGTTTGGTCCAATACACAGCCGAGTGCTGTACAGTGTAATGATTCCAGTACCTTAATTTATGTATATTGTAACTATTAATCCTTACTAATATTATAAATCCGAAAGTGAGTTTGTTTGTTTGCTTCGCTTTCACGCTTTAACTATTTAACCGATCATCATGAAATTCTGTACACCGCTGTTATTTAGCCCAACTTAAAATATAGGATACATTTAATCTCGATTAGGCAAGAGGGAATGGCACCTCCCATACAAACGGAATTTTTCATACTACATTTCTCAGGAAATATTTTTGGTAGATTGCTGGAACTTGGTATGGAGTTATATAAAATTATTCTCTACTCATGGATGAGGGCTGCCACCTTTTAAAAAAATCTAATTGAACTTCAATTAAGGGATTTATTTATTTGAAAATTATATTAAAAAAATGGATGTCAAGAGGCTTAAAGAAGCCGTAGTTTAATATATTTTGAAACGGCTTGCCACCTGTTTGAAAAGTAAAATTAAAATTAATTATACGCGAGCCATCTGAAGAATTAAAATATGGTTGTCAAACAAAATATTGTTAAGAAACCTTTAGTTTTAAAGTTTTGAATAATATTGAAGTCTTTTACAAGGGTTGTCACCTTTTTAAAAATTCAACTTAATTAGTTTAAATGAAATATTATAATACTAGCAGACCCGGCGAAATACGTCCCGCACAAAAGCGAACGAAAGCTTTATGTAATTCTCCAATTGTGTAACATTTCATAGAACGGTTAATCTCACAACGAAATAAATTTGAAGAACATTTCCTTTTCACTCCCTGGCGGCAACAATGCTCCGGTTCTATAGTAAATCTCTCCAAGAAACTTTATCGTATAGTTGGTGGCAATTTCAAAATGGATGCGTATAATTGTTCTACAGAAATCCAATATATATAGACTTATTTCAGACGAAATACCTTAAAGGTAAGTTTCACGAAAGCAATTTAAGTGAAAATAAATTTTTTTACTTGAATTTATTACAGTAAAAGGCGTGCGATGGTTTTGGCGGTTGATTTATCGGTGGTGATTTGAGATTCACCCCTGCACAACTCAACACTGGTGTCTCCGAATGAAGCTTTAAGGCATAACAATACTACCAAAAATCACATACATTGGGCCAATCGTAACACATAAAAATTCGATATACTCAATGGTACAACAGGTTTATTTATTCTGACACTCACGGCACCTTTTCTAACTTGGCCATTATTTGTAATCACTCCAGCGCCACGTGGCAGCTCTTTTTTGTAATAGTATTACCTTTACCGTTACCAATACATATTTTGAATATTAGCCAAAGTGGATCATCAATAACATTTTCAGTAATAACTTAACTCCAGTGCCTTCTGGCGAGTGAATTTGTGAATTTACACTATCCAGAGAGTTACTCAAAAACACTCAAAAAACTTCGTTAAAATCCGTCCGAGAATTTCACTCACAAACACACCTACAGATAGCTCGTTTTCTCCATGAGTATAAGATTGATTTCATATAGTATGTATCTCCACACCAAGTTCCAGTACTCTACCATGAAAATTTCCAGAGATATTCGGTATGAAAAATTCGGTTTTTATGGGAGGTTCCACGCCCCCTCTATATATCGAACATTTTTTTAGCCTATAATAATCCTTGGGACGTCTGAATCAGGTGTCGGAAATTAAAAAAAAATCGGTTCGGCCGTTCTCGAGCTTTGCGAACATAAAAAAAACGGCTTTCAAAATATATATTTGTACAGATTGGTATGAATCGAAATGGTTTTGAATATGTATCACAATATGAGTGTTAGACGAAAGAGGTTTTAAAAGGTTGCAAACTGTTTCTTCTTCTTCTTCTTATTTGGCGCTGTAACCGCCTAAGCGATTTTGGCCGAGTCCAAAACAGCACGCCAGTCATTTCTCTTCTGTGCTAACTGACGCCAATTGAAAATGCCAAGTGAAGCCAAGTCCTTCTCCACCTGGTCTTTCCAACGCAGAGGAGGCCTTCCTCTTCCTCTGTTCCCAGCATCGCGGCCCGCGTTGAATATTTTCAGAGCAGGAGCGTTTCTGTCCATCCGAACGACATGGCCAAGCCAGCGGAGCCGCTGAATTTTAATTCGCTGCACTATGTCTATATCGTTGTAAAGCTCATACAGCTCATCGTTAAATCGTCTGCGATATTCGCCATCACCAACGCGTAAAGGTCCGTAAATCTTTCGCAGAATCTTTCTCTCGAAAACTCCAAGAGCCGCCTCATCAGATGCTTTCATTGTCCATGCTTCCGCGCCATACACCAGCACAGGCATGATGAGTGACTTATAGAGTGTGATCTTTGTACGACGAGAGAGGACTTTACTTCTCAATTGCCTACTCAGCCCAAAGTAGCACTTGTTGGCAAGAGTGATTCTCCGTTGGATTTCAAGGCTGACATTATTATTGGTGTTAATGCTGGTTCCCAAATAAACGAAGTCGTCTACTTTTTCAAACTTGTAACTGTCAACAGTGACGTGGGTGCCAAGACGCGTATGCTCTGACTGTTTGTGTGATGACAGGAGATACTTCGTTTTGTCCTCGTTCACCACCAGACCCATTCGCTTTGCTTCTCTATCCAATCCCGAGAAGGCAGAACAGACGTAGCCCTTGTTTTTACCGATAATATCGATGTCGTCGGCATACGCCAGCAATTGTACGCTCTTATAAAGTATTGTGCCTGAGCGGTTCAGTTCTGCGGCTCTTATTATCTTCTCCAACATAAGATTAAAGAAATCACACGAAAGGGAGTCCCCTTGTCTGAAACCTCGTTTGGTATCAAACGGCTCGGAGAGGTCCTTCCCTATTCTGACGGAGCTGGTGGTATTGCTCAACGTCATTTTACACAGCCGTATTAGTTTCGCGGGGATACCAAATTCAGACATCGCGGCATAAAGGCAACTTCTCTTCGTGCTGTCGAAAGCGGCTTTGAAATCGACAAATAGATGGTGTGTGTCGATCCTATTCTCGCGGGTCTTTTCCAAGATTTGGCGTATTGTGAATACCTGATCTATGGTGGATTTTCCAGGCCTAAAGCCACACTGATAAGGTCCAATCAGCTCGTTGACGGTGGGCTTCAGTCTTTCGCACAATACGCTCGATAAGACCTTGTAACCTATGCTTAGAAGGCTAATTCCGCGGTAGTTGGCGCGTATGGCGGGGTCGCCTTTCTTGTGGATTGGGCAGAGCACACTTAAATTCCAGTCGTCGGGCATGCGTTCATCTGACCATATTCTGCATACGAGCTGATGCATGCACCTCATCAGCTCCTCGCCGCCGTACTTGAATAGCTCGGCTGGCAGGCCGTCAGCTCCAGCAGCTTTGTTGTTTTTCAGCCGCGTAATCGCTATTCGTACCTCGTCATAGTCAGGCGGTGGGACAGCTACTCCATCATCATCGACTGGGGACTCGGGTTCGTCTTCCTCACTACTTTCAGCGCTGCTACCATTCAGTAGGTTATAAAAGTGTTCCCTCCACAATTTAAGTATATTCTGGACATCGGTCACTAGGTCGCCATTGTTGTTCTTACAGGAGTTCGCCCCGGTCTTGAAACCTTCCGTAAGTCGCCTAACCCTCTGGTAGAATTTTCGGGCGTTCTTCCTGTCGGCCAGCATCTCAAGCTCTTCGCACTCACGTATTTCGGCCTCTCTCTTCTTATTGCGGCAAATACGTCTCGCTTCCTTCTTCAGTTCCCTATAACGGTCCCACATGGCTCGCGTTGCGCCCGATCGCAGCGTGGCCCTGTAGGCGGCATCTTTTTTCTCTGCGGCTTCTTGACATTCCTCATCGTACCAGTTGTTCTTTCGGGCTCGCTGAAATCCAACTACTTCTTCGGCGGCGGTACTTAATGATCGGGAAATGTGGTTCCACTGCTCGCGTACGTCGGATTGTTGAAGAGTGCTCTCAGAGAGCAGGTGTGTGAGTCGAGTGGCGAATAAATTGGCCGTCTGTTGTGATTGCAGCTTTTCGACGTTAAGCTTTCCTTGCATTGTTGGGCGCACATTTTTTGCTGCACAGAGGCGGGTGCGTATCTTGGCTACAACAAGATAGTGGTCCGAGTCGATGTTTGGCCCTCGGAGTGTACGTACGTCCAAAACGCTTGAAGCATGCCTTCCGTCTATCACAACATGATCGATTTGGTTTCTCGTTTTTCGATCTGGAGACAGCCATGTAGCTTGGTGGATGTTCTTATGCTGGAACCTAGTACTACATATTACCATATTTCGGGCCCCGGCGAAGTCGATCAGCCTCAGTCCGTTATCGGACGTTTCGTCGTGGAGGCTGAATTTTCCGACAGTGGCGCCAAAGATCCCTTCCTTGCCCACCTTGGCATTAAAATCGCCAAGCACGATTTTGACATCGTGTCGGGGGCAGCGCTCATATGTACGTTCCAAGCGCTCATAGAAGAGATCCTTGGACGCCTCATCCTTCTCTTCCGTCGGGGCATGGGCGCAGATGAGCGAGATGTTGAAGAATCTAGCTTTGATGCGGATTGTGGCTAGACGTTCGTCCACCGGGGTGAACGCCAGTACTCGGCGACGGAGTCTCTCTCCTACCACGAATCCAACACCGAATTTGCGCTCCTTTACGTGGCAACTGTAGTAGACGTCGCAAGGCTTCACGCTTACTTTACCTTGCCCCGTCCATCGCATTTCTTGGATGGCGGTGATGTCAGCCTTTGTCTTCCCGAGGACATCAACCAGCCGGGCAGAGGCACCTTCCCCATTAAGGGTCCGGATATTCCAGGTGCATACCCTTAAATCATAGTCCTTTATACGTTTGCCGTGGTCGTCATCAGAAAAAGGGGGTCTCATCCGAGGCTTGTTGGAATTTTTCATTGGGCGGGGTTTTAACGTGGCGGGACCCAAACCCAGCGCACGCGAAGTTTTACGCCTTCTCACTTTAGCTCGCTCCCAAACGGGTGTTTGGTTGCTACCCAGAGGATACGTGGATATAAATATCCGGACGTTGTGAGCTGCGATTTGAACCGTACGCACAATAATCGCTTCTGGCCACTCCCAGGTGAATGGCAGTCAAAAGTGTTCCACTTCTGCGCACGGAACCATCCTCCAAATTCAAACAATTCACTAAATTAAATGAATTATTACAACATGGGAATCAATCAAAATGATTTTGAAAGGGCTTATTTTTAAAACTACGTGTAAAGGGTTTCCATCTGTTTAAGATCTCAATAGAGTTGAAAAAGTATGACAAGTGAAAAGTTTAAGCAAGTTTTAGTTTGAAAATATTTTGAAGATGGTTAAACAAATCATAAACCTCCTGTTTTTGAATTGAGTTTTCTTGAAATAAATTTTACTCAATGTAGCACGCAAAAATTCCATACACTCAGCGAAGCGGGTGAGGGCGATCTAGTATCTTATAAAGAGAAGTGTTTTTTTTATCTAAAACAAATAATGTTAGAAGAAGTAATTTTTTTATTCAATCAAATCCTAGAAATTTCAAGTCCTTAAAAAATCCTGACGTCAGAGAGAACAATTAAAAACGCAGTTATACTTTATTTAACTCCAAGTTTTCTGAATAGGTATATTAATTTTTTCGTGTGTTTTAAAATATTTTGGTTATTGTCGCACGGTGAAATAGCTTTATGCATCTAGCCAATTTTGTTTTTAATATAATTTCATTTCCACATAGCTCTGCGGATGCAGAACGCAAATTTTCAACGCTTTCTTTGATAAAAACTAAACTAAGAATTAACTTAAGATTAGCAGTATCAATAGCATAATGTTATGCAAGGAACTTGTATACAAAAATAAATAAAATAAATAACGTTTTAATATACCACGCTTTTATAAATGGACTAAAAATTATAAAATAACATTTCATAGAATTTGTTTTGATAACTTTTGATTTTGAAGTTTTAGCAAAAGACATTATAAACAATTTATGAGATTGAAAACGAAAATCGTGGAGCGCATGCACTACAAGGAAATTAGATTTAATTGACAATAGTAAAACTACATAACATAGACCTAAAATTTCTACAGCGAAAGTACAGTGAAACCCGCTTAAGTACCCCCGCGCTTAAGTACCTAACCCGCTTAAGAAAAAAAACATTTTTGTGCACCGTGCATTTTTTTATGTAATCTGAAGAAAATCCCTCTCTTAAGTACCTCCCCGCTTATTTAACCAACCTGCCTAAGTACCTAAATTTTTCGTACCCCATTTCCCATTTTACTTATAATTTTTTCCCTTTTGAGTGCTCTTTTAAGATTCCTTAAAATATTTACATACATATTCTGAAATTCAGTGGCAACCAAAAAAAAATCAAAAAAATTAAAGTAAATTTTTAGCCACTTGAAACTTGCACATTATTAAACTAAAATTGAAAAGGCAGTAAAGCTTTATACTCAAAAAATCTTTTCTGGGAAAAAAGTTTGAAATTTTGATAAATTTTTTTAAGTGCTCTACAAAATCTTAAGCTTAGGTTTATATGATATATTTATACTATACATATGTATAATCAATGACTTTTTAAAGAATTTAATTCTTGAAAAAGTTACATACCATTGCTTTATCTATTTTTTTACAATTTTCTTTATTTGTTTACCTGCTACGATCTTGGTTTTAAACTACGTATACTTCATTAAATGTTCATGTTTTAATCAAGGATTTGCATGTTTATGCAAGTTTACAAGAAGATGTATCTACATCAATAATTACATTCGCTTAGGTACCCGCATAGAGGTACTTAAGCGGGTTCTTTTAAGTACCCAACACGCCTAAGTAATATAAATAAAAATTATTTAAATTGCAGTGAAAAGAGAACGGAAGACTAAAATGCTTTGTGCTCACGTTAGTATATACATACATATGTACATACATACATATAACAGCAACAAGAATGATACTTTTAAGAAATTAAACTTATTGGTACAAAACATGTATGTATATTAGACTGCATCACCAAAAAAAGTTGCGGTTTTTCCGCCGGGATTACAAAACTTATTATATTTTAAGACGTTCACCAAAATATTTGGGAAAAATATTAAGATTTAAGTGAGCCGATTTGAAGCCAAAAATGAAGTTTTTATGAATAAAAATAGTTTCGTAAAGAACTTTTTGACAAAACAGATTAAGCTTAAAAAATCTGCATAATAATATTTAAAAATCTTTTCAACGGAATCGTAAGAATGAGATTTTTGATGCTGTTTTTTTACTTTTTTCAAAGTTTGATTTACGAAAAACTTGAATAAGTGGGCTAAAACTATTCTGATTTAGACTTGTGGGATCTCAGTAGAAATGTATTTTCACACTGTTTTTATTTCTGTAAAAAAAAAATCATTAGTGTCCCAATTTTTTTTTTCAAATAGCAACACATCTTAATTCATCTTTTAATGAAGTTCGTTCATCCTACCTTTCTCTTTCATCCTTTGAATGAGTTTATTAGCAAAGAAATAAAAAGGGTGAGAGAATACCTTTCCACCGACAGCTCTTAAGTCTAAATCAGAAAAGTTTAGGCTCAGTTGTTCAAGTTTTTCTTATACCAATCTTTGAAAAAAGTTAAAAACAGCATCAAAAATCTCATTACGATTTTGTTAAAATTTTTTTTTAAACATTTTTGTGCAAATTTTTTAACCTTAACCCGTTTTGTCATTTGAGGGGATTTTTTCAAAAAAAAATTTTAAGAAACTATTTTGATTCATAAAAAACCCCATTTTTGGAGGTATTTTGAAATTGGTCCAGCTCACTTAAATCTTAATAGTTTTTCGAAATATTTTGGTGGACGTCTTAAAATATAATAGATTTTATAATTCCAATTGAAAAATAGTACCGATTTTTTTTTTGTATGAGGAGTGATGCAGTCTAATGTATATAGTTCATACAACCAAAAAATATTAAATGATCTCATCTCTGTGCTTAAGACTGTACCTGCATTTATTTATTTCGGCTGTGTTTCTTTATATGTACATTCAAGATAATCCAATTTCACAGCCAGAATAAACAGAACGCGTTTGAAATATACGTTAACATATCATCAGGAACGTTCTAAAGAATAAGTAAACAAAAAAGTTTATTTCAAACGTTCAGAATGAATAAAGTAGAGCAGCCTTCATGTTTGTTTTAAAATGTACAAAGTGCATATATGTATGTATGTGAATGTTTTGTATTCGAAACTTTTATGGCCTTATTCATAAAAAATAAAGTACGTTTAAAGAGCTTTATAAAATGACGTTTTCATACATTTTTCAGTTTATAAACCTTTTTTAAAGCTACTTTATTTTTTATGAATAAGGCCATTAATCTTTAATAATAAATAATAATTATGCTTTCAGAATGCTTTTTTGTAATTAAAATTTATTTGGTAGGTTTTGGTCGGATTTGGGAAGAAAAATGGTAGGGGAAAAAATTGTTAGTGGTAACGCTGATTGCCAGCGCTTTCTGGTCGTTCTTCATAAAAAAGAGCCTTTGACCGTTCCTCATCATGACAGTCGCTGATGACCCCATCCCATAAACAGGCTTTTCACCTGTACCGACCATGTCGCGTAATTATCCGCGGAAAGCTTTTCAATACTTGCAATCGCGCTTATTTTGTCTGAATTTTTACCGAATTTACCGAAATAAAATCAATCTGCCCACGTGCGCCGGGCCCATAACCTTCTTCTTCTTCTTCTTATTTGGCGCTGTAACCGCCAAAGCGATTTTGGCCGAGTTCAACAAACCACGCCAGTCGTTTCTTTTCTGTGCCAACTGACGCCAATTGGAAATGCCAAGTGAAGCCAAGTCCTTCTCCACCTGGTCTTTCCATCTCAGGGGCCTCCCTCTTCCTCTGCTACCACCAGCGGTTTCCGAGTTGAATACTTTCAAAACTGGAGCGTCGGCGTCCAGTCGCACGATATGGCCAAGCCAGCGGAGCCGCTGTATTTTAAATTGCTGCACTATTTCCATGTCGATGTAAAGCTCATAGAGCTCATCGTTCCATCGTCTGCGGTACTCACCGTCGCCAACGCGTAAAGGCCCGTAAATCTTCCGCAAAATCTTACTCACGAATACTCCAAGAGCTGCCCATCGGATGTTGTCATTGTCCATGCTTCTGCGCCATGCACCAGCAAGGGCATGATGAGTGACTTAAAGGGTGTGGTCGAGAGAGGACTTTACTACTGAATTGCCTACTCGGTCCAAAGAAGCACTTGTTGGCAACGCAGAATCTTCCATGCTGACATTATTATCGGTGTTAATGCTGGTTCCCAAGTAAATAAAATTCTCTACTTTCTCGAAATTATAACTGTCAACAGTGACATGGGTTCCAAGGCGCGAATGTGCTTCGTCCTCATTTACCACTAGACCCATTCGCTTTGCTGCCTTTTCCAACTTGGAAAAGGCAGAACAGACTTCGCGGTTTTTGTTACCGATGATATCGATGCCATAGGCATAAGCCAGCAATTGCACGCTCGTGTAGTATCTTCTCCAACATTAGATTGAAGAAGTCACATGAGAGGGAGTCGCCCTGTCTGAAGCCCCGTTTGGTGGCGAACGGCTCGGAAAGCTCTTTTACAATTCTGACAAAGCTAGTGGTATTGCTCAACGTCATTTTACACAGCCGTATGAGTTTTGCGGGGATGCCAAATTCAGACATAGCGGCATATACGCAGCTCTTTTTAGAGCGGTCGAAAGTGGCTTTGAAGTCGACAAATAGGTGGTGAGTGTCGATAATTTTCTCGCGGGTTTTTCCAAGATTTGGCGTATTGTGAAAACCTGATCTATGGTAGATTTTCCAGGAATAAAGTCACATTGATAAGGCCCAATCAGTTTATTGACGGTGGGATTCAATCTTTCACACAATAAGCTCGATAAGACTTTGTAACCTATTCTTGGAGTGCTGATCCCGCGTTAGTTGGCGCGAATGGCGGGGTCACCTTTCTTATGGATTGGGCAGAGCACACTTAAATTCCAGTCGTCGGGCATGCGTCCATCTGACCATATTCTGCATAAGAGTTGATGCATTCACCTTATCAAGTCCTCGCCAACGTACTTGAATAGCTCAGCTTGCAGGCTGTCAGCTCCAGCAGCTTTGTTGTTTTTCAGCCGCGTTATTGCTATTCGTACCTCGTCATAGTTAGGCGGAGGAGCATCGACTGGGAGGTCGGGTTCTTCTTCTCCACAACTTTTCGTGCTGCTACTTTCAGTAGGGTGGAAAAGTGTTCCCTCCATAATTTAAGTACGTTCTGAACATCGGTTATTAGTTCGCCATTGTTGTTCTTACAAAAGTACGCGCGGGTCTTGAAACCTTCCGTAAGTCGCCTAATTCTGTGGTAAAATTTTCAGGCATTCTTCTTCTTCCAGCATTTCAAGCTCTTCGCACTAACGTGTTTCGGCCACCCTCTTCTTATTGCGGCAAATACGTCTCGCTGCCCCCTTCAGATCTCTATAGCGGTCCAACATAGCGCGCGTTGCGCCCGATCGCAACGTGTCCCTGTAGGCGGCATCTTTTTCCTCTGCAGCTTCCTGACACTCCTCATCGTACCAGTTGTTCTTTCGGGCTCGCTGAAATCCGACTACTTCTTCGGCGGCGGTACTTAATGAGCGGGAAATGTGGTTCCACTGCTCGACTATGTCGGTTTGTTGAAGAGTGCTTTCTGAGAGCAGGTGTGAGAGTCAAGTAGCGAATGCATTGGCTGTCTGTTGTGATTGCAGGTTTTCGACGTTAAACTTTCCTTGCATATTTGGGCGCATATTTTTTGCCGCACAGAGGTGGGTGCGTATCTTGGCTGCAACAAGATAGCGATCCGAGTCGATGTTTGTGCCTCGGAGTGTACGTGCGTCCAAAACACTGGAAGCATGCCTTCCGTCTATCCAACATGATCGATTTGGTTTCTCGTTTTTCGATCCGGAGACAGCCACGTAGCTTGATGAATCTTTTTATGCTTGAACCTAGTACTGCGTACTACCATGTTCCGAGCCCCGGCTAAATCGATCAGCCTCAGTCCGTTGTCTGACGTTTCGTCGTTGAGACTGAATTTAACGACAGTGGTTCAAAGATCCCTTCCTTGCCCACCCTGGCATTGAAGTCAACAAGCACGATTTTGATATCGTAGCGGGGGCAGCGCTCGTATGTGCGCTCCAAGCGCTCATAGAAGAGGTCCTTGGATACCTTATCCTTCTCCTCCGTCGGGGCATGGGCGCAGATGAGCGAGATGTAGAAGAATTTCGCTTTGACGCGGATTATGGCTAGACGATCGTCCACCGGGGTAAACGACAGTACTCTGCGACGGAGTCTCTCTCCCACCACAAATCCAACACCAAGTTTGCGCTCCTTTGCATGGCAGTAGACGTCGCAAGGCCCCAGGCATTGCTTGCCTTGCCCCGTCCAACGCATTTCTCGGTAGGCAGTGATGCCAGCCTTTGTTCTTACGAGGAGATCAACCAACCGGGCAGAGGCACCTTCGGTCGGACATTCCAGTTGCATGCCCTAAAATCGTAGTCCTTTAAACTTTTGCCGTGGTCGTCATCATAAGGGAGGGGGGGAGGTCTCATCCGAGGCATTGCTTCGCTTCTTCATTGGAAGGGGTTTTTACGTGGCGAGTCCCAAACCCAGCGCACAACTCATTGCTGGGACGGAGGTAGTTTCACAACCAAATACACGTTTATATATCGAGCCGCTTGCTCCAAGACAGACGCCCGCTTGCAGCCGCACCTACTGGTGAACAGACGCTGCAGACTTTAGTGAGTCCGATGGGCACCACCGAAGCTCCCTCTCTTTCTGGCGTGACCCAAGGCTCTACTCGGATTGGTTACCGCTTCTCGCACATGGAGCACGTTGCCCAGAGTGCGTGAACGAGGACGCAAGGGTTGGGATTGAGTTTAGCCGAGCAACTCTAACTGCATACGCAGCACAACGATATACTCCATTGCACTCTATTGTAAGGTTATGTTACCTGCATACATATCCGCACTTCGACTGGAGAATAAAACGCACGTGTTAACGCTAAGAGTGGTTTATTTATTAATTTAGTCTATGAAACAATATTTCTTACAGACTGTTCAATGCTTAATTAAGTAAATCAGTGGCGGATATACGGGGGGGTTAACCAAGTTTTTATAATAATTTAATTTAATAATTTTTCACTAATATGGGTCTAGAAAAAAGGCTCTTTAGAAGAAAGTATGCGTAATAAAGTTTCAAAACACGAATTTTTAAAATCATATATTCAATTTTTCGCTTTATTTATAAAATATTTTGATAATTTTAAATACATCAAATTTTTCTTTTTACTTGTAAATCAATGAAACGAAGAATTTTAAAATTTTTCGTGGTTTTTTGAAAAATTCTTCTAGAACTTCGTCAACTGAAAAATTTATATCTTTGTGAATATTCATAGATGCCAGACCGTTGAGCCTTTCTTGACATGTTGTATTTCTCAAGTAGGTTTTAAGTCTTTTCAGGCATGAAAAGCATCGTTCAGGTGTGGCTATTGAAACGGGCAAAAGTGCCAATATACATAAGATCTTAAAAACATTCCCAAAAGACGTTCTATTAGCTACTTGTAATGTTATTGAGTACTGGTGTAAATGTTATTGAGTACTGGTGATCGGACGTACATTAACTTGCTCTTACTCTTTTGGCTATTTAATAAAGAAAAGTGACTTTTTATATCATTTTATCACATTCGCAGTCTAATAAACGCTTGCGGATCTAGTTTTCATATCGCTGACAAATTATTCTGTGCTTTTATATTAAAATTTAAATTGAACAAAATTTTATTCAAGTGCGGTGCAACTAAATAAACTAAATTAAAACATGTCTCCTCCTACTTCTGCTTCGTCGCAAAAGCGCCGTTTTAGCAAAGGCTCTCCTTCCGCTAAAGTCATCAAACTAGACGAAGAAGTTGCCCTCACAGCAGTTCTCACGAAACTAAAAGATATGGAGGGGAAAATTCAGCAGCAAACGGATCATATGCTGTCATTGTTTGAGAGCGTCTCTCAGAAGCTGACTGAGCTAGAACAAAAGACAACAATGCGTATGGATGAGGAGTTGGCTGCGCTGGCCAATAAAGTTAGTGATATGACTGCACGTATTGAGTTAATGGAGGCGAATATGAAGAAAGCAGAATCTGTTATTGAGAATTTGCAACAACAATTAGCAAGTGCGCTACAACAGAAGTCTGTCCCGGACTACGCTGCGGATGCTGTCGCTTTTGGTATACCTTATGCCGAAGGAGAGAACTTAAAAAGTGTTTATAATCAAGTATGTCTCTCTATTGACTACCTGTCTCCCCAAATTCGCGATATATTTCGAACGAAGCCCTCCTCTGCTAGTCGAAACAGTGCTGTCGTAATAAAATTTCACTCGCCGCTTGACAGAAATCGTACTCTTCATGCTTTTGGCGAATACCGCAAACGATTCAAAACAGCAGTCCCCCTCAACCCGATCGGTATTGATGGTAACTTTCATATTTTTGAGAGTCTCTCACCAGATAATCGGCGCCTACTACAAGAGGCCATCAAAATGCGGCGAGATGGTAAACTTTCGTCGGTGCGTACAATACGGGGCTATGTACATGTTAGAAAAGAGAAGGGGAGAAACAACAGCACAACCAAAATTATGTGTAAGGAGGACTTGGCGCAGTTTAACTAGTTGTACTTATATATTTTGTTTTTTATTACCTTTGGCTCACTTGTTTATTTTGTTTATTGTCAACACTGTAAAGATAGCGCACCTCAGCATTTATTCTTTGTCTCTATTGAAATTCTCCCATCTTTGTTGTAGTCTTAAAGTTGCTTATTCTAAATGTTATTATGAATGTAAACAATAGCGAATCGGATAGCATTGGCTGCTGTAGTCGTGCAATGTTAAATACTTTATGTAGTCGTCAAAGCGGGTTCAATGTAGTGCACTTTAATGCGCGCAGTCTAAATTCTGAAAAAATGGATATTGTCAGAAGCACTTTTGAATTTTCGTCTGTGGACATAATCTGTGTTTCGGAGACTTGGTTTAAAAGCGATATTAGTGATTCCCATTATGACATAACAAACTATAAGCTTTTCCGGTCTGATAGAAATGAGAAAAAGGGTGGAGGAGTAGCCATATACTGCAAAAAATACCTGACGGCAAAGCTGATTCCACATGAGGCTATTACCAATATCGAATATATGCTTATTGAACTGTCTAATTGTGTGTCTAAAGTGCTTTTGTCGTGTGTCTACAACCCCAATAAATGTTTTAGAGTTTGTGACTATTTTCATGTTTTGTCACCTATTGCTGTTAATTATGACAGTATTATTGTCTGTGGCGATTTCAATGTTAATTTACTTTGTAGGGACTCTTACAGCACCAGATTATTGGATGATGTGGCTTCTCTTGGTCTATCGTTTGTAAATGTGTCAATACCTACGAGGTATGGTAGTAATTGTTGTTCAAGTTTGCTTGACTATTTTATTGTGTCTGATCCTTCTTGTGTTTTAAAGTTTGATCAAATGTCCTTTATTTCAGATCATGATCTTATTTTTTGTGCTTTTGATTTAAAATTTAACTTTGACCGCAATAAGTTGGTCAATAGCTACACCACATTTGACTACCGTTTTTTAAATGTCAATAGTCTCTTAAACGATATTTCCCGCATCGATTGGACAGTGTGCTGGGGACTTAGTACGGTGAATGAGAAACTTGCTTTTCTGAATGATAATATATTATGTAGCCTTCGGGCTCATGTTCCGCTACGAACATGTGTAAAGAGATCTTCGTGTCCCTGGTTCAACTCTGTTGTGCGAGCTGTGATTAGACAACGCAACACGGCATATTCCCGATGGAAAAAGAATCGCTCAGATTCTAATTGGTGTGCATTTAAGGCGGCTAGAAATGAAGCCACCATGGTCATTAGACGGGAAAAGCGCAAGTTCTTTATCAAGAAGTTGGATCCATCACTGCCCAATAATGTTCTTTGGAGAAACTTGAAAAGTCTCCGAGTACATATTAGTGACAGCACAAATTGCCTACTCGAGCCTGAAGCTCTCAATGATTTCTTCATTAATCGTACTTCCTCCTGCTTACCTTCTCCACAGCCCCCCTTCTCGTGCTCCCTTACACCGAATTGTGAAATGTTTGAGTTTAGTGTTGTATCCGAGTTTGATGTAGCTAGATGTACTAACAAAATACGATCCAACGCAATTGGTGAAGACGGAATTCCATTAAGGTTTGTTAAAGTAATCTTGCCGCTCATTTTACCTACATTGACTCACATCATTAACCATTGTTTTACAACCTCATGCTTCCCTGATGCTTGGAAGATTGCAACAGTGGTTCCAGTCGCTAAAAATAAATCTGCATGTAGTCCTTGTGACTTCCGTCCAATTAGTATCTTGCCTGTCTTGTCTAAAGTACTTGAGTCCTTAATGTCTGAACAAATATATTGTCATCTCAGCAAATTCAGGTTACTGTCTCCATCTCAGTCAGGGTTTAGAGCTAAACACAGCTGCTCCACAGCTATGATTAAAATACTTGACGACATACGGATATCCTTTGATAAAAACAATTTGACACTATTATGCCTTTTAGACTTTTCCAAAGCTTTTGACTCGGTTAGCCATGACCTACTTTGCTCTAAACTTAGGAATTACTTTGGGTTTAGTGAACTTGCTGTCCGATTAATGACAAGCTACTTGTCCGGAAGAGCTCAGAGAGTAAAAATTGGTTATGAAGTATCCGAACTTAGACCGCTAACAACGGGTGTACCCCAAGGCTCTATTATGGGACCATTACTATTTAGCATGTTCATTAATGACATATTTAATACTTGTCAACATGCAAAAATGCATGCTTATGCGGATGACATTCAAATTTATTTGTCAGGGGCTCATGACGATGTGGTTAATTTGGTCGCGGATTTCAATAGTGATTTGTCGTCTATATCTTCATGGTCTGTGAGAAACGGTCTATGTCTTAATAGTGAAAAATCATTTGTTTTACCAGTATGTAAAAGAAATATTAATTGTAATGTGATGCCTTCTCTGTACATTGGTGATAAGTCCCTTAAGTTTGTGTCAAAAGTAACTAACCTAGGTTTTGTTATAAACACTAGTTTAACCTGCATTGATCATATTAATTCCGTTGTCGGCAAAGTATATTATACTCTGCGGAATTTAAGAATGTCTGCTACTTTTACACCGGTGTGCATTAGGCGTAAACTCGCCATTCAATTAATATTGCCTATAATATGTTACTCGGAATTAATCTACAGTAAACTGGACTCACAATCTGCTCATAAAATTGATGTGGTATTCAATCACGTTACGCGGTATGTTTTTGGGTTGGCGAAATACGATCATATATCTGAATGGAAATCACTGCTCCTAGGATGCGGTATTTTTGAATACTTGAAGGCTAGAAATTGCATTTTTCTATTTCGCCTTATGATGGATAAGGAACCTAGCTATCTGTTTGAAAAATTGTATTTCCCGAAATCTGCGCGCCTAACGGAATTGATCGTGCCCAACTATAATTATCTAACATCTGCAAGACTATTTTTTGTTAATGCTATTCGCACCTGGAACTCGATTCCATCTCATATTCGTAGTAGTTTGAACATAAGCAACTTTAAGAGTGTTTTGTATTCTTATTTTCGTTAAAATGCTATTTCATATCCAAAGTTATACCCTTTCCTCTGAGGCTCGCTATCTAGTTAGGTATAGGCTAATCAATACATTATTATGTTTTTCCTTATGCTCCACCTGTGATTCTCTATAGAGTTTTGTAAGTTTTTGTTGTTCCTGTTTTTGACTTATATATTACTTAATTTTAAACATTAGCATATTGTAATTCTTTATTATAAGTTACAGTTGTACTATAAAAGATCATTGGAATCTTCAGTTTTTTTTTCGTTAAAATCATACTTTGGAAACAAAACACTAAAATTATTTAAAACTGATTTATGGTTTAGGAACCGGCTTTTCAAATGAGCAAATTATGTATCAAGGAAGGGAATGTAAAAAGCAATGCGATAGTATGCCTCGGCGTCTCCGGTTTTCACATTAAAGCGATTCTTTTGGCGACTGCTGTATCGCGGTAGTTTGATTTCTGTACCTAGGTTGGTGCATACTTTTTCTACGTGTTCGAAAAGCAAATGAAAGTTTTTTCTGCATCTTTTCGCATTTCTACAAATTCCTTTAAAGCGTCGTCGGCTAAGCTCATTGGTTTTACAAGATCTTCATCAGGTACTTGTAATTGCCGGCTAGCAAAGCACCAACAATTTATAAAAAGCAAATGCTTGGCTGTTGTCGCTGTGCTAACAGTTTTTCAAACCCTGATAATTTCTATAGATATTCGCACGATACAAATAATTTTTACGGTATTTTCCCCGTGACAAATAAAATGTTTTTGACAGTTGGAAGAAATACAACTCCGAAAGTCTTTTTAAAACGATTTTTAATTTTGCTACGTTAGAGTCGTTGCCGAGAAACTTATGGATACATATACACAANTCCCCGTGACAAATAAAATGTTTTTGACAGTTGGAAGAAATACAACTCCGAAAGTCTTTTTAAAACGATTTTTAATTTTGCTACGTTAGAGTCGTTGCCGAGAAACTTATGGATACATATACACAAAAACTGCTCGTTTAAGGTAATTAGAATAAGGGGCAAAATTTCCCGCAAAACACNAAAACTGCTCGTTTAAGGTAATTAGAATAAGGGGCAAAATTTCCCGCAAAGCAAATTTTAGGAACACCTTCTGTATACGCTCAATTCTGCTGTTCAAAACTGATTATAAGGTCTCCAAACAAATACGGCATATTCAAGGTGGGAACTAACAAAACTTGTAAACATGAAATTTTAAGGTATATGGGTCCGTAAATTTCATACTGTTACGACGCACAAACCCAAGTACAGAATATGATTTAGCTATAATGAAGTTCAAATGACTGGTAAAGGAGAGCTTAGAGTCGGATATAATCCCCTGATCTTTGATTTCATTAACAATCTCTAAGACATTATTCGAGGTGCAATAAAACGTAAAAGTCATTTTAAAGCAGACTATATGATAGTTAAGCTGATGCCACATAAAACTTTTGCTTCGCTTTCCGTGACAGATTGGTTTTGACAGATAAGACGAATTGTATGAAAATGCACAAAGCATGCCATATAGATCGTTGAAGCTGCAGCGCGAAGCGAAAAGATAGCCAACTCGCATCTTTTTGCGCACTTTGACAATCAGCCGGTTTAATATTTATTTTGTTTCGCCCAAATTCGAGTTTTAATGTAGAAACATAAAACTTAATTACGTTGCTGATGTTTTTGAAGAAAAATATATAAAATCCATAGCAATTTTGACGAGTAAAAAAGCAGTACAAAATTGTTTTCTTGGCGTTCATTGTGGCATAACTTTTACGCCTGGCGCTTTGCTGGCAAAGTTATAAATGTCACGCAAAGCTACAAAGTTTTATCTGGCATCAGCTTTAATAAGTGATACAAAGAATAAAGATAGTAAGTGATAACAAGTGGGTTGCCATATTTATTACAAAATGCAATCCAATACCCACAAATAAAATTATCTTTAAAACTTTTTTTAAAATCATCGATAACCTACAACTTGTTTCTTTGCACATACAATATTTTATATGAAAATTTCAACATAATGGTACAATTAAATTATCTTCTTATACAATTTTTTGTATATTCTTTTGTTAGAGTTAATAAAGACAGTTATAAAGAAAAATATCAAAGATCTAGTATTAGTTTTTAATTTAACCAGTTGAAGTTGAAGTATTGCACATATAATTCCTTTACTGGGATAGTTGAAAGTTGAATTGTCTGCATTCACCATGTAAACGTATAAAAAGTAATATCGGAAAGATTAATTTTCAGATATAAAGACTGCTTTCGAAAGTCACTTAACTACACGCTCTTAAATGCTCCTGCAATCTCTTGTGGAAGTTCTTGAGTTTGACAGACTTTTGAAGAGGAGTTGCACTTGCCACGTCTAACAGCTACTTTAATGTTTAGCATTTTGCCTTGACGTTTTGTTTACTGCAAGTTATGGATGTTTCGCGGGTCAGAGAGATGGAATGTTATTTGGAACATTTTAACAAATTGTCCCAGTTTTGCAACCGACAAATCTGCCAGCCCTAATGTAGTAGGACAAAGGATAAGGTAAGCATATCTCTAAAAACATATTTCACTGATGTTGGTTACGATTGTGCTAATATTGTTATTAAACAAGTGTTTAGGCTTCTCAGCAAGCATTCAATATGCATACGCACATCGGCGAGGAAAGTAAAAGATTTTATTGACTTTTTGACTGAGCGTGGCACTCGGCGGGATGTTATTCACCAACCGTGGGGGCTCACTGCGCTGCATCCTAGAATGCCAAATGAATACACACATCCGTGTATGTATGGTAAGATTATTTCGCGCGTGCTTATTCCGTTCGCTTGCACTCTGTCATTCGCATTGTACTCCAGCATCTAAGTAGAATGTAAAAAAACTAACACTCAGCGTCTGGCTACGCTTATTTATTGCTGTTACTTTCAATGTGGTCCACTTCGCATGTCTGTCGGTAGGTTGGTTCAGCCGTCGGCTGGTCGCCGTCACCATCTTCACTGAAGCATCGTATGCAAACTAAAAGAATTTGTATGAAATTGCAGCGCGTGCCGACCCCCACTGACAAATTTGCTTCAAAGTCAAAACGAGCTTTAGAATACGCGTGAAACATGATATTCTTCCATTATTATAAATCATTTGCTAACAACATACATATTGGGCCCAAACTTCAGCCACAAGTCTTTTAATGTAGTTCTTGTGGGGAGATCACAATTAAATGAATGATTCCAGTTGACAAAGTTAAGCATTCATTGTCATGATTTTGCCTTTAGCTGCATTATTATCATCGACGTTTTATTTTGATAAATACTGCATTTTCATCAGCTAGGAAGGTTACTCTTGAATTGTATTTAGCTAGCTTATACCCATTTGCAGAACATCCAGAGTTAAATATATAGATACCGAGTTATGGCTCAGTTATACATAGGCAATGCACAGTGGCGTAGCCAGGATTTGGCTTTGGGGGGGATGAAAAAAAAATTTCTATCGATAACTTAAATTTGTGACACACAATGGCTAGAGGCATCGCCTGAGTGCATTCTTTCATATATTTATGTATGTGGCAGTTTTACCGTTATATAGTTTTTATCTATTCGTTTATTCCAGTGATTCGCAAAGTGGTCCAATTGGACCCCCAGGGGTCCACGGAAGACTCGACGTGGGCCCACGGTGGCGCGAAAAAAATTTGGGGGTCCACGAAAATTTATCTGGTTTCGATGTAAAGAACCAAAATGGTTGCTTGATAGCCTCTTTATTTAACTTTAGGCCACCTGCAGACTAAAAAGAACCGGACGCTGGTATGACAATGAGTGGGGCGCGGCGAAAATTGCTGGGGGTAGAGATTTAAGCACTTGTGTCTTTTCAATGCTAGAGGATAGTACGCCACCATTACCTTTGTTGAAGAGATTTTATAATGTTGAACTGAATGCTGGCTTGATTCCATCGCTGAGACCAGACTCACACATTGTCGAGTCTTCACTGATAGCTCCGAAACTGACTCTCGGTCATGATCTGGGGTCTTTTGCGAGGTTAATGAAGATAAGCTTCACTTTTCTGTAAGNGGTAGAGATTTAAGCACTTGTGTCTTTTCAATGCTAGAGGATAGTACGCCACCATTACCTTTGTTGAAGAGATTTTATAATGTTGAACTGAATGCTGGCTTGATTCCATCGCTGAGACCGGACTCACACATTGTCGAGTCTTCACTGATAGCTCCGAAACTGACTCTCGGTCATGATCTGGGGTCTTTTGCGAGGTTAATGAAGATAAGCTTCACTTTTCTGTAAGGGAATATGCTTCGGTCTTCCGGGCTGAGGTAATTGCAATACTCAAAGCCATGGACTACGTGGTGGAACATAGGTGGAAGGGAAGGAGTTTACGTGACTGCAGTGACAACCAAGCTGCACTTAAGGCACTGACCAGCCCTCTATTTAAGTACTTCCAAACTAGTTCGGCAATGCAAGTCTCGACTAAAATATGATGGTGAATATAACGAGGTTGTTTTACTCTGGGTCCCAGGTCACTCTGGAGTACCTGGTTATGAGACATCTGATCATTTGGCCAGAGTTGGCTCAGACCAGGCACTACTCTGTCCGCAACCAGTTTTAGCACTCCCACCTCCGGCAATCGAAGCCACCATCAGAAACTGGGTGAATATTTCGCTCAGAAATGACTGAGAGGCATCGAGGGGATGAAGGTGGGCAAAACTCATGTTGCCTTCAATCTCACAAGGTCTATCTAGTTTTTTGCTTTCACTGAGCAGACGATACTGCAGACAACTTGCTGGACTGCTGACTGGTCACTTCACGTCGCACAAACACCTGACTGTGATAGGCGTAAATGACAAGTCCATTTGCCCATCTTGCCTTGAAGAAGATGAGACGGTGGAACACTTTTTTTGGTTCTTGCTTGCTTGGTTCTTTGTGATAGATTTTTTTAAACTCGTTATTTTCTCTATTGTCAGTTTCTGAATTAAAAGTTTGGCGTAAAAAGCTTAGCCGTTTTGATGTTTTAAGTTTTGTGTTTTAAAAATGTGATAAATATTTTTGGCATCACTTTTAAACTCGAAGCGATAAAAATAAAAATGATGCCATTAACACAAATGATGAGTTTATGGTGAAGATAATGTAAATAACGCTAGCGCTGGCAGTGCTCTTATAAAATATAACGCTTCCGATCGAAAGAGTATTTTAATGTATTTACGAGCTCTATTTTTTAAAACCTACAAGTGTGTAATCACAATGCGGTTGTTCACGCTTTCCTGGTTATCAAGTTATCTGGTTAAAAATAATTTTTCTGTAGTGAACTTTGTTGGTGTACAACAATAAAATACACTACCAAAACCAGTCAATTTTTGAAAGGGGTCTACGAGAAAAAATTATCTATTATTTTTTATTACCCAAATAATAGACATAAGAACGATTATGAGAAATGTAAACATAACAAAACTGTCAAAGCTAAACTTCAAAATGGGGGGGATTGCCAGATGAATG
>NW_016157310.1:320884-323627 GCF_001687245.7 Rhagoletis zephyria | reverse complement strand
ATTACAACCAAGTAATTAACGTGGATTAAAAGCTTGTATTAAAAGCTGGCGACATTCGGGGAGTCGATACTCACCCCTCAGTGGAAATTAATAGAGGCAAAAGTGCCGTCACATTCCTTCCGGCAAATCCCCAGCCATGTTGTTGCGTAGAATAAAGAAGTTGTGAGCATCAAATCGGGGCTATTCATTTGACAGCAATTGAGTCACCATAAGCCGGTAATACAAAATCATTACACGTAAGTCAGCCACTTTCTTGCCACCATCCATTGGAAACGAGCTATCCATCAACCGTAAATAAAGATTCCTATTTGGACCGACAAACCAAGGTCGAGCAAATCATTGGCGCCCAACTAAACGGGTGAAAAAGAATAAGTTTTCGTTGAACATAACCACACTTAAGCCCGGCATAAAATAACCGCGTGCTCAGCTGAGGGAAAATAGCAATTTCATCATCGAATCAATTTAATACATTATAAAATTAGATTTAAGGAAAAATTAAAATCTGTAGTCTATTTTCTCATTTTGTTGGGCACAAAATTGTACGTCAGTGAATCATACATATTCGAGTTTAATAGATTTTTGATAAATTTTCCTTTAGAAATTCCGCTATTATAAATCATCATTGAAATTGAATCAAATAATTATCTTTTGAACTCATAATCACTGTAAATCAATATCGTCCTCGGTCTTCACACGGCATGATTTCGGTAAATTCGGGAGTGGATAGTCTGGATCTTCGTTGCGTACCTTGTTGGCGACAGAAGGGACCGAAGGAGATACAGGTAATACTCCCAAGTATTCAAGGCCTTCGCTGNGGGGTGGATAGTCTTGATCTTTGTTGCGTACCTCGTTGGCGACAGAAGGGACCGAAGGAGATACAGGTAATACTCCCAAGTATTCAAGGCCTTCGCTTCATCCCGGAAGCAAACAACTTGGTCCATAAAAAGATTCGAGCTAGTGCGTTAAACGCCATTCTCAGCCACGTTCGGTATAATATTAAACAAAATTTTGGACCGAAAATCACATGAGATATACAACCAATTGAGCGTGACTTTTTTGTTAAACTAATTAGATTTAAAGCAATATTCAAATAGTGATCGATTTATGTGGCATTATTTTTGAAAGTGGATATTCAAACCGACATACGCATAGAATAAAATAATAATAATAACAAATAATAAACTAAAGTAAATACTGTACTGATTTTAAATCGAGTACCATCATCTTATAACATAGACTTTAATAGTACGGACTTTACGTCTACCGGTGGCAGAATTTTTTTAATAATCGGAATTTACAACTTGGTATTTGAGTCTTTGAACATGGAATTATTTCCCATTCTCGATGCAACTTATTTGACAGACGAACAGCGACAGATCGAAGGGGAGATATATAACCTATATCCAGCGCCGGTTCAATGGACCGACACCGAAATAGCCGCCCTCAATGGTAAAATATCTGCTTACGTTGGCCAACCATGGCTGATAAAATCCCATGCCATACACCAAATGAATGAGTTGGAATTATGTGAGAGAGCATATCGGGAACTGAAGTCGAATGAGGTGTTAACACCTCAGGGTCGTCTTCATCAAATGATACATTATTGTTATCGAACCGCTCGGTTGAAGTTAAAACCCGAGTCGGCGTCAGGCCAGGCAGATCTGATCGGAAAATTTCAGTCGAAGATTCGTGAGCTTCGGATGTCTTCACCGAATACGGGAATCCCGACGTGCGATCCCCAATTAAGTTTGAACTCGACCTTCCATGGTTTTGAGAACGAACGGGGAACGATGAGTTCAACTCAAAATACTGTTCCATCACAATATTTACCTTTAACCATACCATTTCGATTCCAAACCAGAATATACCGACATCGGTTCAGGCAACTGAACCACGGTATACCCTGACCACCAGCACGGTTAAGGTCACAGTCATTTCACAAGCATTTTATGAGAAGTACAAATGGGGACAGTTGCAACCTACCAAAACATCCATTGGTCTCGCCGATAATTCGATTTATTTTAAGGCCATTGGTAAAGTGAATGTATTATATACGGTTGGTAGTCTTACCCGACTTGTGCCAACTCTTGTAGTGCCTATCTCACTGAAACACCCAATTATGCGACGGACATTCCTTGAGGCCTTCTTTTTCGAACTGGTGCAGAACCAAGAGTAAGTTCAACGATTTTTAAAACATACAGCCAAAGGTGATACTGAAGAAGTTGCATCCGCTAAAGCCGAAATGGTTACGACGGATAAATTTATTAATTTTTGTAACCAGCCACCAGGGAGTATGAGAGAACAAGCTCAGGTATCTTCTATGAGTAATGATCTGGAGCCAATTGACGCTTCTACACTCGGTTTATAGGGTGAACTGGATACCCCAAAAATAACGAGCGTCAGCCTTCCACATAATCTCACCCCAGATCAAAGACAAATGTTGGACGCCGTTCTCAGACTTTTTAATCCAACTCCTGAGTCTGGTCCTTTAAATATCACTAATCAGGTCGAACACGTAATTGATACGGGTGATGCAAAACCCGTCATGAAACGCCAGTATCCAGTATCGCCATATGTGGCTGAACAAGTTCAAGCCGATTTGGATAAAAGGCGTAGTCGCGACATCATTATGACCATCAAAGAAAGCCCTTGGCGGTCACCAATTCTGGCTGTAAAGAAGAAAGACGGAACGTGTCGCGTATGCTTGGACGCGAGAGAGCTGAATAAAATTACCATTCCAAAT